>NC_037591.1:41775518-42075518 GCF_003073045.1 Pomacea canaliculata | reverse complement strand
GTCTGTGTGTGTCCTATTGTACACGCATTTCCTGAAGAGTGTAGGAGCATAGGAAGCTGTAGGCCCGTGGAAATGTTGAATGTCTCGTAAACAGCCGGCCAGTCCTTCCACCCGGATCTCAGGCATGCAGCGGAGGTGACATTACCGAGCGTTAGAAAACAAAACAAACTGCGTCCTTCTTCCAATAGGCTTTGTTTTTCCGTTTATGCAGGCATTAAGCGATCGAAGAGATTTGGGGAAGGATGTCTGGCGAACAAATAAACGTCGGCGAGGCCGGCCAGCCAGCAAAGGGGAGGCGAGCAGGACTACACAGACGCCAGTAACCCTAACCCACTGTAGCCCCGCGCCTGACAGCTCCCCCACACGTGTGGCGCACGTGTTGCATATCCGATCCCTGCAGTCGCACATCCCACAAAATCCCCAACATCCAAAACATCTCTTTCTCCCCTCTCTCTCCTTTTTCTTTTCTTTCAATGTATACGTGTATGTATTATGTGTGTTTGTATGTATGGTGCAGTATTATGTATGGGATTTACGTATGTGTTTATGTCTAAGTATATATGTTTGCAAGGATCCATGTTTTAAAATATGTTTTGCTATGCAAGTGTGTGTGTATAGATGAACACACGGAGGTATGAACGTTTGAACTGTTCAGATGTACATCGTAGACAATTTTGTTGTTGTGTTCAAGATGTTGCTCACTATAAGTAGTTGTTTGTTTATCAGTGTGTTTCACAAAGTAAACAGTTATTGTCTGACATCACCATCTTTCCTCGTGATTAATGCCAGGCCTCGGTTCCACCCTTCTCTGTTGCTGAATCAGCATCCGTCACTGAGTGATGAACATGTCCGCGCAATGAGGTTCATGGAATAAGGTGTCATCGTATTTTCTCTGAAATGTCCACCGTGAGTCGATCTGCCAAAGCCGATTTAACATTTAATTCATTCAATCCTGAGAAATACGAGATGGCGAATCTTACTTTGCCTCCAGCAACGGGACTAGGTGCCACCTCGCTGCCTAGCGTGATCCTCGCGGCGAGGTGCTAGCGGGAGGAGGATGCAGTCAACGGCAACGGAAGCCAGCGATTTACGCAGAAGTGTGAAGCCGCGGGTCAACGGTTAGTCTGATAAAGGTAAAAATAAAAACTGGTTATCTATTATCGCCGGCAGGTGATACAACCCTTCGTCACTCACACTTTCGTTATCTCGTGCTTAAAAGATGAAACCGGAGGAAACCGGATGCCCGTGAGAGTGTCGTGTCAGGTGTGAAGGTCAGAGGCGTTTGGAAAACCCTCGCTCCGGTGATCGGCCTGGGAACACCTGCAGGAGGAGCTGAGGGGAGAAGATGTGGTGCCCCCAGGTCATAAATACCTGACAATTAGCGGCAAGAGCCGATAATAAGGGTACATCAGCGCCTCCTGCCGCCAGTTGTCGCCCTCACCGCGGGGTAGTGCGTGCACCCACTTGCACATCTACTGTCTGTCGACCTGTCTGTCTACCTGTCTGCATGCACGAGTGTACGGGAGCTCATGTGAGGTCGTCGACAAAGCGGATGACTGTGATAATCATTACAGATGAACTTTCTTATTAAAATGTTGTTAGAGAAAAAACAGTTATCAAACATGGCGCCCCACAGTTGACACCGAATATCTTTATCACATTGTAATCAAACTTTTTAAGAAGTATTCTTCTACAGAGATGCTAACTGCAACAGTCTCATGCAGGTAAAACTAGACTTTTCTTAGCCGGTGTACTTCAGAGGTCGTAGGTCATTTTCTGTACATTAAGTGTCCGCAAGCCTCGTTCATCCCATAATACATGTTGAAGTATGGAGACAGTCACGAACTCTGAGGGAGGCGGGTCCATTGTGAAAGAATCAAGACTTTTGTAGCCCTCCGCATCCTCGTCAGACTACGTTCGCCAATCAGACTGACCTGTTAATGCTCAACCAACCGTGGAAACTGGTCGCAGACAACATTTCTTGAGCAAGTGTCTGACGACCCGTGACAAAACAAACTCTTTCTTTGCTACTCGACAGTCATCGCCATTTTTGTTGACGTTCGCACCGGCGGTCAACCGCCGTGTTGGACATTGCCACTACCACCACCACCACCGCCGCCACCACCAGCTCGAGTACCCACAAGGCGCCAACAATGAGTCCTGCCCCAGGCCAGTCGACACTCGAGGACCGTTCCTGCGAGTAACGGGGCCGCTGTTCGCACGTGCACAGTGTTGATGCACGTGGCTGTGGCTGATGATGTTGACTCGTCTGCCGTGAGCTTTAATTAGACTAGTTTAGGGCTCAACTCGCCAAAATATTTGGCGGGGAGCGCAGCTGCGAGGTCAGCGCGTGTTTGCACATCATCTTCCCGCCGTCGTCACGGCAATGGCGGTGAAGGTGCGAGCGCCGCGCCCTCTGTTGCGTAACGGGCCCTCCACCGAGTGTGGCGCCACCTGCCGGCCACGCTGGACATCGCCTCTGTCGTGTCATTCCTATCCCCTTCCCACCCTACAAGGACCCTTGCCACGTTTGAGGGTGCGAGGTTTGGCTGGTCGAGTTGATTGGAAAGTGGCTCCACCTTGCGGGGGTTTCACGATACGAGGGGAGAAGGTGGAAGGTGATGACTGAAATATACCCGGAGCTAGCCCTCGGGTGGAGAGACAGCTGTGTGAACAGGTGGTCCTGGACAAGATTTAAATGTTTGTCTACTGGGGCTGATGCCTGTCCGCAGACACCATTGTCTTCCTGCCCTGGAGCGTCCTGGAAGCCCTCGGGGCAAACCTCGGAGACCGAGAGACAGCATCACTGTCACATCGTGCACCTGGCGTGGCGGCTGGGTGAGTGAATGGGGGTAGGTAGGGGTGGGGCTGGTGTCTATAGGTGGACTAAATATCGGAACAGTTAGGGGATCAAAGAGCCGAGTCGTTAGAGCAATGGCGTCCGAACCCGGAGAGTCTTGGGTGAGTTGACAAACTGTCCTCAGAACACAACCACTGGGATAACGGCAACACACTCGGCAATCTACTTCTCGCCAAATTTTCTTTGCATTTAAAGAGCATATTTTACTTTTTTATTTTTAGTTTTTGCTGTGGAAAGCATTTGCATACAAGGACCCTGTTGAGCAGAACAAGACCCACTCTTGTGGCCAACCGCTGGAGCAGAACACACCCGAGTCAAGTGCAGGGTGTCTAGCAGGGTGAGTACACCAGCACCCTGTCCCAGTGACCAGGTATCTCGCTGTACCCGCAAGTCAGGTTGTGAGCACTCCAGCACTGACCGGCAAAAAATTGTTGTGGATTTCCACATCAGATAAACAACATGATGCCATGGAGGCGGTTGCGTGACTCTCAGATCTGTTTTCACAACAGTCGCCTGTTTGTTTGTTTATTTATTTTAGAATATCAGTTGTGCCACAGCAATATTTTCTGCACCATTCACTTGTGATGTTTCATGCATTGACTAACATATTGGGTTCCGATAAGACCTGCATCACACCAAAAATATTGAAATCGGTGAAAAAATGTTCATTAGATGAAATCTTTGAGTCTTGTCTGACATCAGCCAGGGTATGTCTGGACTTTTTGTAAGGCGCTGAGTACTTGGAAAATACCGACTATACCGGAACTGTTGGTGAGAGAAAGACTGACAACTGAAATATCATTTCCCCACATGACTGATAATAACAAAGGTCTCGGCACATGTCAAACACCTTAACGAACCAAGCGGTTGTTGATGAGGAGGGAGAGGGCAGGTTGTCTAATGTCAACATCTGTTGACAGCGCTGGTGGTCCAGGGAGGACATGGCCGTGCGACCGTTGAGCTGGCCATTAGCGCCGACTAATAGGTCCACCTGCAACAGGAAGGTAGGGGCAGGTGGAAGGCGGTGCCCTCCGCACTTTGCCCTCACCCTCACCTCCGCCAGTCTACGCCCAATGCCTCCAGTGCAACCAGCGCGACTGCCTCCCACCTGGCAATCGTCGGCATCATGGGAATCCAGCATCACCTGCGACACGCCACTAACAGTGACCTAAACGATCTTCTTCTGCATTAAGATTAATTTGAAAATAATTAGTCACGTGGGTTAGCATTTGAGGAGGATTAGCCTCATTGTGGTAGCAGACCGCATTCAGTGAGTGGAGACAGTTTCTGTCGGCCCGGTTCGATCTCCAGCCGGTGATTGGTGCAATGATCGTGAGTGGTTGTCGTGCCAAGGATATCTACCTACGAGGGGTCAGTTGGGGTCGCGGGAGGTCACCCGTTGTGCACTTTCCCTTGTCCAGGACCCAGCAGTACTTCCTGCACTCAGCTGAGCGGCCAGCGCCACCCGAGCTGTGCCGGCGGTTGTCTCCCCCTCGATCTCCGCCACGCGGTCCCCGTGAGGAGCGGGCGGGAGGAAAAACATGGTGGAGGTAGGCGGGTACAAAGTACAAAGACGTGCGCACCGCGTGACCGACGTAAGCAAATGGCGGCAGAGGTCTCCGGAGTGATCGCCCCTCGTGGCGGGAAATGCCAGGCGGCGTGGTGGCGCTGGCGTTCTCTATCAAGCAGCCATTAACTCTAGCTGGCCGGCAGGCGGTGCCCCCTGCCGCTCTCAAGCCAGGGGAGGCAACGAGAAGGTGGGGGTGGGGAGAACAACTGGAGGAGAACTTTTAGCGCCAGACATCCCAAAGAAGTCGATTTCCAGAATGTTCTCCTGCTCGTCACTGCCCTTCGCTACTCTTCCTGTCCCCTCGGATCACTTTACCTGCTTCCTTCCCCTTTTGTCGCCATTTCCTGTTACAGTCGGTCCCTGAGAACAGGACTGGGTCTCGACCTTTCTCGGCCCCTTTCGCCTCGTGAGATCAATCGACCAAACTGAGATTTTATTTAAAAAAAAAAAAAACAATAACCAGAAATATTTAATCTCTAACGAATTCAAGGATTAACGTGACTCCCATAAAAAGAGATGTAAAGCATGTTAAAACTTTGAATTTACTTTAACTGCAACCTGTAACCATGGCAATGCTGTGCTTAGTAAGTTTATTTCACTAACAGGCCGTAGACATGTAGGTTCCGAGGCTCCAGCTGCATCACAGACACAGCAAGGACCGTCACTGCCGTTGTGATGTGAACTGGAGAGAGCCGTGTACGTCAGTATTTGTTCACGTGACAAGGAGAGGAACGGTCAGGTGTGAAGGCAGCAGCATGTGACGACTATCAGCGTTTGATCCTCACCGAAAGAAATAGGGAGGGAGGCCTCTCTTACTCCTTTCGCAGATGCCGAGGTCAGGTGGACAGGTATTGGAACCATCAGACGCGCGCGGGGGTCTGTGCAAACAAACGGCGGCGTGACAGGCGGGGCCGGCAGAAACCCTATATCGCCCTCGCATCTCCCTGACGAAAGGTTCCGCCCGGCGTCGCGGAACTTGCCGATGTGCAAACGGAAGTCATTACAACACCGGCGACCTTTCGTGTGTCCGCGCCTCGTGCGGTACCTGCGGCTCGCCTTTCACAGGCGCCGGGCTACGTCATCACATCAAACACGGCAAGACAATCTTGCCCCATACCCCTCAGCCCCCCAGCCATCACTCCTCCTCCATCCCAGGCTCCTTCTCGCTGCGGCTGTGAGTCTGGCACCAGCAGGATCTTTCTACAAGAACTCGTTCTCTGTCCAGGCCATAGCCCTCACCTTCAACGAGACGATCTCCTCACGGTCCTCGGACTGGTGATGAAAACACATTTGAGCAAGAACATAGGGTCTCGTTTAATTCACGCGAGTAGTTTAGCTCAGTTTGGTGTGGTTCATAGATTTTCCCACAGAACTCCAACTGTCCAAGCTGTGCCAGGACTAGATGGCGATTGAAAGACCTCAAAGCCGATGGTCTGATCCATGACGAGGCTACTCAGCGGGTGGGCTGTACCTCACAGGGTCGCCAGCTAGAGTCATGGACAATGGGGGTAACTTCCTCTCCCCAACCTCACTGGGTTCCTGGTCTTCCGAAAGGGGAAGATCTTTGGACAAGATCCTCCACGTATGTGTCCTAGACACAGAATGCTCCGTGGGGTCCAATAACTAAGTTACTAAAAAAAACAAACAAAAAAAACAACAAATTCTAAGTAATGAGTAAGCTTATACAACGGGAGAGAGCTTTGGTCCAGTCCAAGGTCCAGTCCAAGGTTCTGAGCAAGGCTTTGCCACCCGTACTGAGAGTTTATTCTACCCTGAATGGGCCATTGCAATTTAATTGAGCGAGAAGAGACCGAATGGTTATTGGTGTCAAATCATGTCAGGCAAATACACGAACCACAATTCAGTCATAGAGACAAGAAAAAAAAAATGATGATGATGATGATGATGATGATGATGATGATGATGATGATGATGATGATGATGATGTTTTCTCAAAAGACATGTGTCTGAAATTTGTTCAGTGTTCATGCCATCGCCAGATGAAGCATCTCTGGACCCTGGAAACTCAAAGAATATTTCTGGACGTCACCTCCACATCTTCACGCATGCGCATACCGCCAACTTAAGCAATGGCTCTGAACGTGCGAACCTTCCTTTGAGCTGACAAAAATATCCGACCGGGATGGATGTGGGATGAGAGAAGAGAGAGAGAGGGAGAAAAAAAAAGAGCCCAGGAAGAAGGCAAGTTGTAAATTTGAACGCAAGCAAAGGAGAGAAACATCGCTGCTTATTTGATTTTCTTTCGCCTCGTAAAAAGATGAAGGGAAGGCGTTAGTTTACGACCGGGCGATGGCAGCAGACTACTCCAGGCCTGGCAAAGGCAGGGTAGGAAGGTGGGGAGGGAGTTGGAGGTGGAATGCAGGGACGGGAGAGGGGGCAGGTGGAGGTGTGATGTGGATCGTAAACTCCGAATATCAGGCACGGTGTTTTTGAACCTCCCCCAGGACCCTCGCCAGCAGCGTGGAGTCTCGGAGTCCTTCGCGAGGTCCACGGAGGTCTGATGGCAGACTCAGACTCTCAAAGTCTCCAACATCGAGTTCTCTATCTTGGCTTCCAGTACTCCCCCTTGCCAAACAGCTGAAGTGGCAGAAGAAGATGGGAAGTATAATCTACACTGTTGCAGAATCTATCACTGAGATGAGGATGGCGACGAAGACGAGAAGAGCAACGAGGACATGAATGACCTCTAACGAACGACGATAATAGTTACAATGACGAAGAAGATGGTAAAAACTTTATTTAAACGAGAGAGAACTATCACGGGGTAACTTTCTACATCTTGTTCCATTGTTATAAATGGAAGGATTTTCTTTTGTGCGAGTGTCTTATTGTTTTATGGAATGTCGGCTCCTTGGGGCAGTCAATGGCTGCAAGTGTATAAAATATCATCACTGGGTCATGACCTCACAGACTTCATGTCCGACTGTAGAGATCCGAGGTCTCAGTCTTGTCCTCACCATCCTTCCTCATTTATTTTTATTTTTATTTTTTTTTAATATTTTTTTTGTGAGCCTGAGGGACGGCGCTTGTCTCCCCCTCGCCTGCACCTAACTCGACGAGCGTGGAGGCTAATTTGCATGTCACCAAATTGACAAATAGAGCGTCACGTGGCACCGCGCTAACTCCCTCTGCCCTCTCCCTCCCACCCCTACGTCCCACCCCGAATCGTCACGTGGTCGCCAAGCGGCGAGGCCCGCAACTCTTGCTCGCACGAAGGGAAAGAACCCACGGCGCGAGGCTGAGATCGGTTGGGGGACGGAGGCATCTCGGCTAAAACAACAGAGGCTCGGCCGACAGTTTTATAGCTGCTTCTGATTTATCTCGTGTGCACACAAACGCGTGTGCGTGCACGCTTGGCGGGTGGGAAGGGGCGCTGGCGAGTGGGGGAGGGGAGCGTCGGTGCGGGTGGAGGGTGGGCCGTCAATGTTTTTGTCATTACCCAAGTCTCACAGCGGCTCCTCCAACGCCTATCGCAGCTGCTGCCTACCCCTGCCTTTTTTTTTTCTTCTTCTTCTTTTCTGTTCGGTCTTCTCCAAGCGTCTCTAATTTTTCTCACCACATTTTCACAGCTGTTTGCAGTGTGCGGAACAAGAATTTCACCACCCTACTCCCTCCTCCCAGCTCTCGTTTCCCACCCGCTCCCTGCCTCGCTTGTACACACAGGCACACACCTCGTGTACCCGCCTCGCCTACGGCTCCTCTTCCTCCCAAAAGCAAGGGCTTAGCAAAAAAGCAGGGATAGACCAAAGGAGCACAGACCAGAGGCAGGCAAGATTCCGGTCTCCCATCCTTCCATCCTCGGAACAACAAGTCTAGCCTCGCTTTCATTTCTTACTTCTCTGTATCTATCTTTTCTGTCGGAATCGTGTCCCCCATCATTTTCGATTGATGTGGATTGATTCCTTGCTGGCAGAACTGTCTTCAGTAAGCCGAGCATCTGTTGAGCTGAGCTGTGTTCAGTCGGAGGAGTAAGCAAGGTTGTGTGGAGGCTGTGACCGCTGCTGACAGGTGCTCACCCAGGCGTAAAATGAAAGTCTATTTTGGTCACGTGACATGCTAGCCTACAGCCACCCATTCGTCTCCTCCACCTTCCTCCCTCCTTTACAATCCCTTCACGAAAGAAACAAACTGTTGGTAAGAGACTCAAGCTGTCGCCCCTCCTAGAAGCCTCCCAATGTGAAAGAAAGATTTTCATATTTCACCGGCTGATAATGTTTTCCTTTCACCAGCTGTTTGTCAAAGCTGTTTCTTCTGTCTTGTAGTTCTGCAAACTGTAACCGTTCTATGTTTCTGTAGTTCCACAAGCTGTCACTGTGGTGTTCCACGTCTTCGGCTGTTCGTGAAAGAAAGACTGCATGAGTTTCGTAGCTTTTAGAAAGATACTATCATGTTGTTGTTTCGCGGAGCCTTAACAAAATTTATTTTCCGCTCGCCAAGCTTTTCTGTAACAGACTTTGATGTCCTACTTTGACAAGCTTCCCAGTGAGACTCTCTTATCTCCCACCTTGACAACTTTTAGTTTGGGAAAGTAGGAGTAAATGGGACTTTTATGTTTGAGCAGCTAATAAAAGTGGATTCCGTTTTTTGTTGTTTTCTTGGGGTTTGTTGGGGTTTTTTTGGTTGGTTGGTTTTTATTTGTGTTTGTTTTTTGTTTGTTTTTTTTTTGTTTGTTTGTTTGTTGTTTGTTTGTTGTTTGTTTTTGTTTGTTTGTTTTTTGTTTGTTTGTTTTTTGTTTCTTTGTTTTTTGTTTGCTTGTTTTTCGTTTGTTTTAGGCCTGCTCAAGGTGTCAGCAAATGGTAGCAAATTAGGTTTGAATGTGGCTGAAAGCTGTTAGTCTTGGTGGAGACTAGTGATCTGTTAGTGCTACAAGCTGCAGTGTCCAGGTGACGGACAAGATGAAAGACAATGTATGAAAGACACGAACGATCTTGTCTAGAAGCATTCGATATCATATTCAAAAAGTTCTAGGGTTTATTTAGTCCGCTCGGCTGCTCCTCCGCAGAGGAATTCGGTAGCTATGGCGACGGTAATGGTAGGAAAATACATCTCTATCACGGTCAGCGACTGTAACACAAGTAACAGTTATCACCATGACCATTAGTATATGCCCAGGTGTCAACGAGACAAAACTTTGATGAAAAATGTTCTCGCCGTCACTTGCCGGACTGTACCGCACCTCCACCACGGACTGTGGCAGCCAGCATCATCCTCATCACAGCGAGTGGTCTTGGACTGGAGATGAAGGTAAACCACTTGCTCCAAACATTTTTATTTCAAGCTTAACAAGTCGTGGCTGACCTCACTAGACCGTGACGAGCCGCGCGCTTTGAAGTCGAGATTATTGCCCGATAGTGACGTCAGTACTGGCAGTTATGACGTTTCCCATGGAGTTTGATATGGCAGTTTCTCCGCGAGCGACGCGCGGAATGCTTGATGTGGAGATGCGAAAACTGCAATGTGAGGTTTGTAGTGGCCCGTGTGATGTTACAGCATCAAGTTTGTGATGCCCTGTATGACGTTACAATATAATTATATATAATTATTACAATATATTTTTTATCGACTTCCCCATTTCACCCCTGGGTAACGACTTACCTTTGCTTCGTGAACACTACCTCGGAAGTAAGCTTTGTTAAGATCTTCGTCATTGGATTTGCTTACTTGTTTGTTTTGTTTCCCCAGAAATCCAGGATGATGTTGGACAGTGCTTGAAGCCTGCTTTGGTGCAAGATCCGTTGTGGACCTGACTGCGGTTGGGTACAGGGGTGGCGTGCGAGGTGTCCCCGTGTTATTGTGGTGTGGGTCGAGTCCCACCCCAATCTCACTCGCCCAGGGAAAGCCACACCGCAGTCAGAAAGCGGAGATGTTTTTTCCTGCCGTTTCGCTCCACATACCTTTTATGCAAGCCTGATGGAGGTAGTCAGATAAGCAGCGGATGCCTGACAGACCCTCCTATCGCCCACGACAAACACCGGGCTGTTGAGGGATCAGGCTGGGTGGCGAGGTTACCGCTAGGTGGCTGCGGGAGGAAGAGGTCGAGCACAAACGCCAGTTGTTGTTGATACGTTCCTGGTGTTGTTTTCACCGGCTTTCGTCGGCAGGACGTCGTAGATGAGAAACTATGACAACAATTCTAGAGTCTGATGGCGAAGAAAATTGGAAGAAATGGGTCTCTACATTTTTACTTCTCACCTTTGTATTGGATTTGTTTGTCGTTTACTACCGCCTTCACTTGTGTTTGTTGCAGTGGATTTGGTTTACGATTATTCTTTTATTCATTTCAGAGGAGTGGGAACGAGGCAAGAGTTAGTTCCAGAAGAATAAAGGAAAGCAGGATTCCCGTCATCAGATTTTCTGGGGGGAGGCAGATTCGGATAGCGGGTATCGACTGCACCCGTAGTTGACCTACCTGTGTAGCCTCACTCTGACACCGCACGTCATTTAATGTCTACTTGATGCGAACACAGAGCTTATCGCAATTTATTTGGGCAACAAGTGTTTATCTTTCAATCCATTTGTTAATTAGTAAGCTTTCTCACAATAGAAAATCTGTGTTGAAACTTTTTGTGGTGCGTGTGTGCTTGTGTGTTTGTTTGTGTGTGTGCCAGTGCTACATGATACAAACAGTTGACGACAACGGCGTGTACTGGCTTGAGCGAAGTAGTTGTCTGTTGTCTCACACACACACTTACACACACACTAACAAACACGCTACACAAAGGCAGGTAGAAGGCGGGGTTAGGAGAAACAATGAAAATCTGGGAGAGTTTTAATTGTTATTTTTTTATCCTTCAGATAAACAAGAGATGCACGTGTTACAACCACAAACAAGATGATTGGACAATAAGTGCAGCAGTCGCTTGGGAAACTGAAAGTGTAACAGAATACAAGTGTCACAGTAGTAGCGAGAGTAACACCGCCATTACAACTGTAGTGTGTCCGCTGCTACAGACTTGTAAACACTCGTAATGAGACTCAAGTATTACTAGCGCTAGTACAGTGTACAACGTCAGCAACGCCACCAACAACACCGTGCACGTCACCGCATCAGGGGCGACAACTTTCAGTCGTCCATTGCCTAGAATTCACACACACACACTCACACACTCCTGGTTTTAGCGGCCTTCTGTCTGCATTCCTTGTATAATGAGGTGGATACAGTTGCATGCGGGTGCTGAAGGCAAGATGGATTCCGATGTGTTTCGAAATATAAATCAAGGCGACGTCCACTGTAGGCGCAGCAGTTGATACCCGCCGCCTCTCGCTCACGGATCCTGTTTTTCTTTCCCTTCCCACCCAACCTTGCGGCCCTATGCTCCTCGAGGAGTAAAAAGGAATAAATTAATCCACCCAACCGGAAGCACAGAAGTAGCTTTGTCACCGTGCACTAGACAAGTCGACACACAGATGTGTACTAGACAAGTCGACACACAGATGTTCACTAGACAAGTCGACCCATGTACTCACGTGGTGCGTTGCAGCCAAACGCACTAAACCATAGACTCTGTGTGTGACCGGCCAGACCTATGGTGCCAAGACCTTCATCAGTGTTATAATCTTTAAAAGATTAAATAGTCAAATGAATTTTTAGTGAGCATTGCTGTTTTATTTGGTAAATCTTTCCATCGTAAAATAAACTAAAAAAAATAAGGACGGGAGACAAAAGAAACTAAAAATAAGAGTTTCATCGGTTACAGATTTTTGCAAAATTATAGCGAAATTATTTGTATTCGTTTATTAGATATTTCAACTCCCAGAGTGTGAGCGAAAAGCTACTACGGTCGTAAGATTCGACCCTCTGAACACTGCATTTGTCACGGATGTTCTGGAAGTAGACTTGCAAGACCCCAAGTTCCGGGAAGCTACCAAGAAGCCTGGCATAGCGACAATGAGCTGTGGAACTGGCTGCGTCCTCAGTCAAGTCGAAAATTAAAATTTCACCAAATTTACTTATAATTCCAGCCTTTTAAGTTAAGGACTATGTTCTATAAATGTAGACTTTTATCTTACCTAAGCCGGGAAGGTTTTGAAAAGGTGATCAGATGAAATAGGTTTATCTCATTTTTGAGATGAGATTATTTATAGCTGATGTTGCAGACTGCAACTTCTTTAAAGAGAAAAAGAGGGAAAGGAGGTGAAAGAGAGAGAGAGAGCTCCTTGTAGAGAGTCAAGAGTTGTCTGCCAACTTCGTGCGAATAAGTAAAAACAGAAAATACAAGTTCATTATGGCCATCTTGTCTATTCAAGGTAGCATTTATATCGACTGACACAGGATGAGGGGGAAACACACAAACGAGATTTGAGCGAGTTGGTCTAACGGCTACTGCAATAACAAGCAGACAAAACAACCTGCCCCCCTCGGGGGAGTACAGATGCACATACACACACAGACACACACACAACCAGAGGACAAAGAGTTTCACACTTTGTTGACAGTCCACGTGTTAAAGCAGGCTACATGGATGACTTTAACTAAGTGTCCTATAAATGGCTGGGTCACATGGTCCTAGCAACTAATAATCAACTTCGGCAGCTGCAGCATCTAACGTCTGTGAAGTATCAGGTAATCTTACAAGCCACCAGTCCTCCCACCCCGAAATAGTCCGGTGGGGAAAAAAATATTTACTCTTCCATTTAGGCGACAACCCTATCAGCATGTCACGACACTTACCTTGTGACAACAGGATGTCACGACACTCACCTGTGTGACACCAGCATGTCACGACACTCACCAGTGTCACACGACATTTACCTTCTGACAAAAAGATGTCACGACATTCACCAGTGTGACACTACATTCACCTTGTGACACCAGCATGTCACGACACTCACCATCGTGACCACCACCACCGCATGCAGCGGCATGTCACGACATTCATTCACTAAGCTAATGACACAAACACTAATTTGAGCGACGAACACCAGAATCTTAGAGTCATTCACTTCTACCTCCCGACTGTCATACTGGACACAGTGTCACTGCCATGTAACTGTCTGGCTTAGTTCTGTCACGTGACGCTATGACACTGAACTGCGGCTGCTGGCGTGCAGTCTGTACATGACACTTTGTCACTGACATACAGGTGCCAGCGGTAACACGAAACCTTTGACATTTTAACTTAGGACACAAAGTGTCATTGGCAGCCAGCGTCAGCGGTGACATCAGGAGGGTGTCAGTTCACAAAGTGTGTTTGAAGCAGCTTGGCAAGCAACCTTGTCACACACGCGCTTACACACATACAAAGGCACCCGAGTCCTGTGGACAACATCGACATCCATGACACGCCGGCAGTATCCACACCATCGACTCCTTGCACGTCGCCACACCAACCACCAGGATGTAGCCAGGCTTCTTCTTCGTCCACCCTGATGGCAGCTGGGTTGGCCACATTCTTCGTCCACCCTGATGGCAACAGTCTTGGTGGCAAGAAGGTTGAACCTCAAATCGGGAATCAAGAGGTTCGGCCAAAACTCTGGGATCAGTCTTGTTGCCCAAACTTCTGGCACCAGTCACATGTTCAACTGCCGACCCGTCTAGAGCCAACGGAACATCGGGACCAACTGAGGACGGAAGTATTCAAGAGACAGGTGTGTGACACAAACATCAGGTAAGATGAGACATGTCTGGCACTACAGGGTCTGTCCACTGCCACGTCCTAGTCAAAGGCACTTGGCTGACAAGAATCATTGCTAGAAAAACCGTTGGCATTCTGGAAGTCTTAGCTGTCCCCGGTCAGAGCTGCTTATTGAGCAAAATCTCCCACATGATCATGTGACCTGTGACGTAGAGAGGAAGAAGGTGTTCGAGGGTTCGCGGGTGGTCACGTGTCAGCAGCAGGCATCCTGGGATTCCGAGTCGACGATGTCTGGGAGGGAGGGGTTGGTGGAGGTGACGTTGTCGGCCATGATGGGCTTCAACTGCCCGTCCACCTTGTCCTTGACCAGCTTAGTGCCCTTGACCCGCTTCCACTTCATCCGCCGGTTCTGGAACCACACCTTTACCTGTAACACAGGGTTACAATGTAATCAATCAATCAATCAATGTAATCAGTTCAACTACCTACATCACCGTGTAAGATTTGCTTAGGCCTTGTCCTAAATATAGAAATCAAATATCAATCAATTATAATTAGGCCAAAATGTTTTAAAAAATGACTTATACACTTTTAACTTTAATTTCCACAACATTTCTAAGGCAGGACTAAAGAAAATAAAGCAACATAAATATTCAACTGTACACATCATCATCATCTACGAGCTCCGTGCCATCCGCCTCGTTATTTGTCAACAAAAGACTGACAGTCTGGTCTGTGTATTCATTCTACCAAGACTTGACTTCTGTAATTCCTTGGTCTCAGGCTGTCCCTCATATGGTCTCTACAAACTTAAGAAAGTACAGAGTTCTCTCTGCTGCACGCCTGATACTCAAAGAGGAAAAAAACAAAAACAAAAACAAAGGCGGGTCCGTGTCACTCCTCTCCTTCGTTCTCTTCACTGTCCGTCCGTTCGTACATTCAATGCACGTTGTCTGCGCTGTGCTTTAATTTCTTTGAAGATACTTGTCCTGCTTGTTTCCCCCCACATCCCAACCAGAACCCTCCGTTGTCCTCTGACCTGCGCACTCTGTCGCCTGTCACCCTAAAAATAACGACACGTCACCGGCTATTTTTAGCTGCGGTGCAGCAAAGCAGTGAAACTCATTTCCGTTTCCTATCCGCCATTTGCCCACAATTGAATCTTGTAAACTTGCATTACAACACAGCTTTTCCTGTTAGAACTACTTCTACACACAGTCCACTACTCATTTGTTCTCTCTCTCCTTCACACACACACACACTTCGCCGCTCTCTCTCTCTACAGCTTGTCTCCCTTATATTCATGTTGACACCATCTTGAGCATGTGTTCAACAGTCTCCACTCTAAAGTGTTTGTGCTTTTATGTCTTTACTCCTTTGACTCACGGAAACAGTTAAAAAATGTATATATAAGCTTTTGTTTGAAATGTAAGAGGATGCACTCAGAAACCGTCGACCCTGGACCCTTCATCCTTCCTCCCTAGAGCACGTGACACCAGGACTACGATTAAACTGACTTCTTTAGTTTTGCTGACTTTCTGACATTGCTGTACACAATTTGCTTTTTATTCTGTTGACAACACACACTTGCAGTCACATTGACCTCCCTGTGTCCTGCTGTATTCTTCCTTCTATCACAAGACTAGGGTCTGATAGCCTGTCTCCTCGGGGAGAACACTCTCTCCAACACTCCAGTCCCCCACCCACCTCACCACCTCCCAGAAATCTGTAATCTCGCTTTACGAGCGGCGAAATTCACGACGAAGACGACGATGTTGTACTAAATGAATAATCGTTCCTTGTCTCGGCTGTCTTGCCCAATCTCCTCCTGTCAGAAATCAAAGGAAGGACAGATAAATGGAGAACAGAAGAGTAAAGACGGACACAACAGATGTTGCAGCAGACTCAACGACCCGCTTCCCATCAGTCCTCCCAGCCTGCACCTGTCTGCAGCAGTGACGTAAGCTGAAGGAGACTCCCCTCCCCTACACACACAGACAGACACTCACACACATACACACACATACACACTCACACGGACTCACACATACACAGACTCACACACACCACCACACACATACACACACTCACTCTCACACACACCAAGTCCCTGTAACTTGCTGAAGTTTCTCTCACCTGTATTTTTTCCCTCGTTCTACCTCGACAGCAACACTTTTAGAAATTTTTTCCAATATTTCACTTAAAACTTTGTTGATTATTTTTTCTCGTGGGACTACTTGCGGCGGAATGATAAGCGCCATCACCACCTTATCACTCTCTTTTACTCCTTAATTGAATATTCTGCTGCTAGATAACTATTCCAAAAAGCAAGGCTATAATTTTTAATTCTCGAGTTAATAGTTTCTTCTGCTCACAAATTTTTACACATTTTTCCATCAACTTTTTCTGCAATCATGACTAACACCGTTCATATTAATTTTTTCCATTTTATGGACATGTAGAGCCTATTTCTTTGTGGTTCAAGTAGATGAATGACAACTCTGGTAGAAGGTCAAAAGTTTAAAAAAGTTAAATTTTAAACCGCGTGGGGCAATGGAGAACCAAATATATTTTGATAATGATGGCAGAACAGCAGTTCGCAAAGAAAAGAGAAACAGAAAAAACAAGAGACAGACTTTTGTAGCTGATACAATATTATTTACAGAGTGTAACCCATCGATTCTCTTTAGCATGGTGGACAGACCTCGGCTGTCACCAACATGGACTTTTCCAGCAAAAGACTTTTAAAACTTTAAGAGCTCTGATTGTAGGATGTTTAAATTCTGCCAGGTCTTGTCCTGTTCTTTCTGACTGAGAACTTTATGGCGGGGTTGACTTTTGTGAGGGTATCCTGACTCGCCCCAGTGCTTCTGACAGGTGAGGACTGTGTGGTCTACCTGGAGTGACTCACCTGTCGCTCGGTGAGGTCGAGGGCCACGGCCAGCTCGTAGCGCCGCAGTCGTGTCAGGTAGTTGTGCAGCGCGAACTCCTTCTCCAGCTCCGTGATCTGATGCTTGGTGAAGGCCGTCCGCTCCTTGCGGGGCTTGGCGCTCAGGTCCAGCTTGTAGGGGTCAGGGACATCTGAGGACGGGGTCAGACAAGAGAAAGGTCAACATGGACATGTTTGCAATCAAGCAATCATCTCGACCATCAAAACCTAAGGCGGGCATAGCTCGACAGTTGGAGAACATCAGCAACACGTTGGACGTCAACAGAACACAACAGCGACAAGTATGTGTGGCAATAGCAAGAGCGCATGCGCGTACACACAAACACACAAACACACGCACACGCACTCGTGTCGTCACCACAACACCTGTAGCCGAGTCACCTTTGCCACAATATTTTTTCTTTCATCGCTAAAGTGAGACAAAAGCCGAGCTCAAGACATCTGTCACATTTTTCTTGCGAGTGGAGGCCGCCAGGACCTGGTTCGGGCAAAGAGACGGAACTTAGATCGCCGATCATCATGAAACCAGTTCGAACGAACCTAAACCACATCTAGAAAGGGAAAGATCACTCAGTTAAGACAGCGCTTAACGATGGTGTTATCTTGTTTTATTTCTAAAATTAATTTATTTCAAATAACGAAAAGAGAACGCCGCTCTTCGGATCCTAGCAGTAAGGTTTGTGACAAAACTATAAAAATGTCGCAAATTTAACAAATTCCTTCGGTGATCTACTGAAAGAGAAAGAAATATAAAATATTAAAAATCAGGTCGGACTCGAGTTTTGAACCCGCGACCTTTAATTCCACCTGTAAGGTTACTGAAATCAAAATTTTTCTTGCAGAACTAATTACATGTATGTGAAAAAAGTTGAAGAAATGATTGTCGACGACTGAAACGAACAAACATGTGAGATTACAATGGCGCCTTCCTATGACATGACAGACCACGTGACACCGTCACGGCACATAGAGTGACATGACAGACCACGTGACACGTCACGGCACGTACAGTGACATGACAGACTACGTGACACCGTCACGGCACGTACAGTGACATGACAGACCACGTGACACGTCACGTACAGTGGCATGACAGACCGCGTGACACGTCACATACAGTGACATGACAGACCACGTGACACGTCATAACACGTACAGTGAGGCCCAAGACGTGGTAGAGACGTAGCTGCAGCCTCACGTCTGTTTCGAGGTCGACGTGATCTGAAAACAAACACGCTTCAGGCGACGAGATCCCGTGAGAAAGGCGTGTTTTTGCGATGTAAAAAACAAACAAACAGATTAGGTTTGAGTACACTCTGCCGTCTGCATGGGAGGAAAAACAACGGTCATTTTATTTTAAAATTCCAAGTGCAGATGTGAGTGTTGTGGCTAAGACAGGAGCACGAAGGCTCGGAATTTTAAAATAATGTTTTGAAACTCTGTACGTAAACAGAAAAATTGCAATATATATCAACTTTACTCTGGAACAGAATTTTAAAAGGCCGGGCAAATGCCATCTATGTTAAAAAGACAAAAAGACAATTTACACAATTACAGCCACTACACGGGTAGGTGATAAACATGGGAGAAACTGGAGATTACATCGATACGAAACTTGAGGAATTCCGTTAATAGCTTTTTGAATATAAGAGAACGAGAATAATAATAATAGCAACAGAAGATGGTGATGAAGAAGAAAAAAACCAGCAACAACTTCTTTAGGAAAATGATAGAAACTAGATATACTATTTAATGTGCCCTTGTTACTTGGATGTGTCCTTGTTACTTGGTTTTTATATTTTTCTTTCCTTCGTCATCAGTATTGTTGTTTATCCTTCCGTCATTCATATGCTGTTTGCTTGTTGTTCTGTCCCTCATATGTTCCCCATGTCTTGTTCTTGTTCTTAAGCGCTATGAGCTTGCTCCTTAGGAGTGTGGGTTTGCACTTTACAAAGTTTGAGTTGTTTATTATTATTATTATTATTATTATTATTATTATTATTATTATTTTATTATATGAATTATTCGAGATAAGTGTATTAAAAAATTAAGGAAACAGAAAATGTATCAACACGAAAATATTGTTACAAAATTCTAGTTATAAGGTACACGTGAAACACCCCGAGACTATACACACTGAAATGGCAGCACGTGCATCATTTGTACATACGACGGGTGGCTGTTTGATCACATGACGAAAATTGTTTCTGAAAAAAATCTTCGCCTGTCTATTCATCATTACTTGTGGAAGAAAAATCATGGACTTGGAATTTAAAAAGGAGAATGATTATCTATATTATAAACTATCGCGAGTGAAAAATCATTTTCAGATCAATATTTTTCATCAAAATATATTAATTCCCCAAACATGAGTGAACAACTCGCAAGATACGAACTCTGGAGGCCAGGATCTGATTTCTCGTGACGTCATGAAAGGGAGGCCTTCTGATTGGACAACGTTTAAACTCGCACAGCGGCGGCCTCCAGTGGCGTAGGAAATTAAAAGTTAGTTCATCAACGTGTGGAAGTTGTGGAAGAATTATATTCACTATTGTTGTTTGAAGAGACTCTGTAGCGGGTGGCCATTGTGCTCAAGCTGTGAGTCAAGTATCTGGGACTCAATACTCACGCTGCACCGCAACGATCGCCACTTGAGAAGAGAAAGGCGGGAACCTGTAAACATTCCTGTCAAACTTCTAGGTTTTTAATGATTATCAACCTGCATTTGCTTATTATCTCACATTTATATTGTATAAGTGTATGTTTGGTATTCATTACTTTTGTATTTATTTTCTATGTAATATTGTATTGCATTTATTTCTGCTATACTTATTGCCAATGTGGGTTCAGTTGATCGAACTTCCCAATTCGAGGCGGTTTGGTACAAAATATAGACACATAGACAGAACTGAATGAAAAAGAGTAACGCCACCTACCGGAGATGGGTGATCCGCTATTAGGCGCTGGTTAATCACACTTACATTTGATTTCTGAGAGGTTTTATAAGTGGATTGCACTGGTGTGTGTGTGTGTTTGTATACATGTGTTTGTGCGTGTGTCTCGCGCGCCTAAATACAGTGGTGCACGCAGTTGGACAAAAAGGGGGGGGAAGGGGCTGGGAGGATCTCGCTTGTCTGTGACGAGTGCTTGATGCCCTGTGACAACTGTCCTCCCTACTCCACTCTGTGACCCGCCCTGGCAGGTGACAACATCCGCGCGGCGCAGTCACCGGCACCGAGTCGTTTGATGTGCAGGAGAGAACGAGAGAATTTTGGGGAAGGAGGGACTGTAGGAGACGGTTGGGGTGGAGGGAACTGGACGGATGGACTCACCATCTGTTCAAATCGGTGACTTCAAAGACCTCCAAAGACGAGGGAGGAGAGGATTCTTTGGGTCACGGTGTCCTCCATGCTTGGAAAAGCAAAACGCGCTTCAAAGGGAGGAAACTTGCTTGGCTTCCTGCAAGCCCCTCACTCCCCCTCCCCCTAGCTGGATGGCGAGGACTTGGGCAGAACCGTCAGCGCCCACTTGTGTGTTTTTAAACATTCGATAGCGCTGCTTACCAGACCTGCTTCCTTCAACTCTCGCAGTGAAAAAGCGGAAGGAATTGAAAGTTTGGGATGCCATGTCCTTCCACCAGAAACTTATAGAGGGGAGGCAAGTGTGAGAATTACTCCCCTTGCAACAACTGCACTGAGGCGGCTTCAGCTGAAGCATCTCACACTGTCGCAGTCACACCCCGTGTACTGTCTCCTGTGAGTGAGAGAGAACACACAGACAGACACACAGACACACACACACAGTCACACCCGTGTGCTGTCTCCTGTGAGTGAGAACACACACACACAGAGTCACACCCGTGCACTGTCTCCTGTGAGAGCGGGAACACACACACATTGAGAACCCGAGAACACTGTAGAATGTTTTTGACAGTTCACACCACTCACCAGAAACTAATGGATGGACCCTGTACCCAAAAGCTTGCCCACGATTCAAACAGGAGAGTGAAACGGGATGTTGTCATGCCAACGGATTGCGAGTTTATAGGATTTTGTTTGTTTTTATTTCTTTGTTTTGTTTGTTTGTTTTTTTGTTTGAGATTGCTTTAAGACTTTTTATTTTTGTTTTTCTTTTTTATTTAAAAAAAAAATTTATTTGTTTTTTTTTTTTTTTTTTTGCTTGAGATTGCCTTAACATGTGAACACTGATAAACTCTTGCGGAAAATTAGAAAGAACGGTAAGGCACGACCTGGGATAATTCAAATTCCTAAAATACTGAGCGAACACACAAACACCATCTGTCTATCAATATGTATGGACATGAAAACAAATTCCAAATATGCTTTGAAAACACAAACACATCAGCTGTTTCGCGTCCAGTCACGAACTCAGGCGAGGTGGACCGAAAAATTGTACCGGACTAGAGTTTTGAACCCGCGACCTTTGATCCTACCTGTAAGGTTACTGCTGCCGTCAAAGGTGAGTAAAATAATGAATGACCAGATGAACGACGTATGCGATGCGGGTTTACAAGATCAAGAAATATTTCATATAAAAAGTAAAATGCTACTGAATCCTCCGCACGTGATTGTGAGGTGGTGGGGATGGACAATAAATACCAACAGACATGGTAAATAGTGAGTGGCTAGCTGGGTCAAACAGACAAACGCTGTTTGAGCTGCTCAGTGTGATGTCTGTACCACAACTCGGTTCCTCACTGGAGGGTTCTCCGTAGCCAAACCTCATCTTCGCTACCGCGGTACGCGGGGTGGGGCTGGTGGTGGCTGGGGTGGTGGGGTGGTTGTGGGTGGCTAGGGGTGCTAGGGTTCCTGGGGTGGGGTGAAAGGAAACATTGGGCGCGTTAACGAGCGCACGTGCGTCAGGCGCGCGGCCTTATCGTGCATACTCATCGCATAGCCCGCGGCCGGGCGTGACAGCCCGCCTGCCAACCTGCAGACTCTATCTGGCGACGAGAGTGACGGGCCTTGCCGCGCGCAGCCTACGTCGCCAGGCGGCGTTGCGCAACAGTCGGCGTCAACCGTCAGCATCCGTCGCTTCTACCCGCTTAGCGAGCCCGGGTATTGGTCAGGGTGGGGCGCCGTCTACCCGCTTAGCGAGCCAGTGCACTGACAGATCCATATGAGTACAGTGAAACATTTATAGAACTACAAGACTATTCTAAGACTAACTTAAATCATAAATAATTAGTTCTCAAAATCCCCAAAAATTAATCAGTAGAAGTCTGAACAAGATTTTCAAACTTTTATGTTTTAATTTGTCAGATTTTGTTATTTTTGTAAATTTAGAGTAAAAGCAAGGTATGTAGATATAAAGTTCATTACGCAGCTTATTGCTAATTGTTTCCAATGGAGTATGGGAACTTTTTATTTTTCAGCATGTTTTTTTTTGTTTTTTTTTGTTTTTTTTGTGCTGTCAATCTGATTCTAAAATGATTCCTTTCGTTTAGATTTTTAAAATAGATATTACCTCTGTCATTGAGGTTATTTCAAACTAGGTTGCTGCTTTTTCGAGAAACGGCAAAACTAGTCTGTCATTGAACGAACGATACAAGATTGCTGTCATCATCATCAAAACAAGTCCTTGCACTGAATGAACCCTTGAGGCCGGAGTTATGAAGCTTGGGGAAGTCGTTACCCTTGGTCAACATTTAGAGTAAAATTATTCAGTTCCGAAGACCATCAGCAGTAGTCATACAACGTACAGAACGTCAGTCGGCTACCATGACAACAGTGTCTTCAGACCGGAACGCCAGGTGATGCGGCGACACCTGGTTAGGCTCCCTCCTCGCTTCTTGACGAGGCAACAGCTGGTGCTCTCCCTCCCACTGACACCTGGCCGCTGGACCTCCCAGCATGCTCCAGGACTGCCCACCCGGCTCCTCCGCACTACTGGCCGGCGGGTAGCGGAGCGTGGCGAGGCCCGCTCACTGATACGCATCAATGGAAGTGTGATCGCCGCTTGATGGCTGTCCACCCCAGGTGTGAGAGAACTAATTACTGGCCAGTTAAACGCTTTCACAGACGCGGAGCACGTGGGAGGAACAGGGTGGGGTAATCGAGTGCTGGCTTCTCGTACAACACCACTACAACCGCGGGGAGATAACTGGCAAGGGGAGTGAAGTGGAGTGGAACAGACTGGATGATGTTCCATGCGCAAGGAGGGTTAATGGGGACAGCAAGAGAACAATCTGACAAAAATCTCCAAACATAGAGGTCATCGCGATAACCACGTCGATCAGAAAGTCGATATCGGTCTTCAAGCACGAATAGGAATGGCTCACCGTGCCAAGCTATTTAGCGATGGCACCCTTCATGCGTTATTGTCTGAGCACGCACGGTGTGCACACATGCCCCAGCCTGCCCCAGACACCTGCTCTGAACCAACGGGCTGTGAGTGAACACTTTTTTAAAATTAAGAAGTGTTTGAACTTTACAATGAAGACTAAATATTTCTGCTTGTGGATGAGCGGCAATGACAGGTGTTTTGAGTATAACCCTGAGGTCAGAGGAAATATCAAAGTGATCCACGAAAGAAAAAGCAGCAATGCAATAGAATATCAAAGCAATCAGCAAGTCATCTGCCAGGTGTAACTGGCCAGGTGGAGAAGGTATGTTGTGGGGTTGGGGGTTGGGGTTGGAGGGGTTTAGCTGTGATGTAACTACCACGTGAACTTTACTGGCAACTGCGACATCCCTGGAACAGACGGGTTTTGAAGACGAGATGCGGACACACCTGGAAAACAAGAGAGGCGAGGTAGGAAATTACCTGTAACCTATTTTCTTCGCCGTCTCGCGGGCGTAAATCAGACCCGCTGCATGCCGCTGTCACACGCGCACATCTCGCACGCTAACGGAACACGTCACGTGACTGACATGGCGGTGCTGAGCTGCAACTGCCGGGATGGCCACCACGGGCCTGGGGATCGAGACGAACAAGCATCCGACAAGATGTAACGACTACAATACGATTATTGTTATTGTGGAGGCGGTCAGTGGTGGGGCACATCATCGAGTGTCCAGTGTGTGCGAGCGCGCGCGTGGCCGGACATATTAAGACAAAACAAAAAGAAAGACAGAAGGAGAAATTCATGAGCCTGGTCATCCCGCTGTGGCTGAGATAACAGACAATAATTCCATCTGCACCCCATACAACCAGTGATTTCAGTTAGCGAGGACATTACAGAAGGACGTAAGCATGGAGCATCCAACAACAGAACTGTGGCCGTTG
Organism: Pomacea canaliculata; assembly: GCF_003073045.1. Lineage (NCBI taxonomy): Eukaryota > Metazoa > Mollusca > Gastropoda > Architaenioglossa > Ampullariidae > Pomacea > Pomacea canaliculata. The sequence continues at coordinate 42,051,294 of NC_037591.1, read as the reverse complement.
GGTCTCTGGTGTCCATGACGACCGCCTGCGTGCAGAGTAATACGGGTACCGACCGGGGTACAGGCTGGAAATTATTCTGGCCCAGAACAGAGTTTTCAAGTTTATGAGGAGCAGTACTCTACATCAGTACCCTACCTAACGACTCGTCCGCAAGTTTTTGTTTGTTTGTTTGTTTGTTTTTTACTGTGTGCACTTTATGCCACATCCCGGGTTGTGGCTGCAGCCTGTAACCATGCTACAACTGCCAGAAGCTTTTTTTTCGCTCCTAACCTATCCCTCTCTGTCAATGCGGTAGGTACGAGACCTCTGCTCTGTCTGAACTCGGCCGAGACAAACTGGCGTGCTGTCTGATTCCTCCCCAACATTTGCTGGCATAAAACGAGTCTTTTTGTGGAGCTTTCACGAGCGATGGTGAGTCGTGCCCCTTTGAGTCGAGAATGAACCGCCATGTTTTTTGGGGGAGGCTGGGATATCAGTCGCTCTCATCTGTGTTCTCTCACGTGCATCTTTCGAGCGCACACACGCGCACACACACGCGCGCGCACACACACACACACTAAGATGCCAGACTCAACCACGAGGGTGAGCCGCGATAGTTAGCAGCTTTGCTTTGGTGTTTGGACTAAAGAAACGAGTCTTGGAGACATGACAGCCAAGTCCAAGTCGTCAAGTTCACTCATCATCGTGTGAGCATCAAGAACAAGATGGAAGAAACGCAAGCTGTGTAGTCAGTGCGCTCTGTGATGTTGATAATTAATTTCTGTTGACTATAAAGTCTGTGTCCTGAGTATCTTTCATGCAGTAATAATAATAATCATGAACATTACTTGTAGACTGGAGCTCTGATGTTACAAGAAACTAATACAGCTCTTTACCGCCGCCACCACCACCACCACCAAAAAGGCCTATAACATCAGTAGGTACCATCCTCTCCCCTCTAAAACCGGTTTCTGACAAAAATTCGCCTCCTTCCCCCACTTTCCCCGCATCCCTTGTTCCTGTGGGTGTGTGTAACGCGATACCCGCGGGCGCCGTTGCTAGGGACCAAAGCTAAGCTAGACACCGGGTACCTCCGCTCTTCCTCCGCCTGACGCACGTTGTTCTGTGTGCGTGTGTGTGTGTGGATGGAGTACAGCCACAGACTTCTATGATCTGTAAGTCTGTGAGTACAATGCACTCCCTCGTCTGCTCACACCTACAACCAGTCGCCATTAACTCTTGACGATCCAGGATTTCTTTCTCAATCACAGAGTAAATGCGGGTGGTTCGATTTCAAATAATCCATTCCCCTTTGAATGATTTTTTTAGTAATTGTTCGAAACTATTTTGGATGATTACCCATAAAATTATGTTTAGCATCAAAATGGTTTTCACTTCCATTCTCTCCTGTTTTGCACGTGGTACCTTCATTGCTCCCGGGGTAACAAGTGGACGGTTCATCCCGCAACTGTTTGTTCTCGTCACGGTTTTCTCTTATTACTTCAGGGCCGCTACTGTTCCACTCTTTTTAATCTTTAAACTGGGTTGTGAAAAATCACGATTCAAGAAAATTCATTTAAATAAATTGTTTCTGCCGCAAAGGCTCCAGACCATGGGGATGATGATGTGTGGATGGGACCAGTGGGATGGGGCAAGCCGCGGTGTTGATTTGTGTGTGTGTGGGTGGGTGGGTAGGAAGTGGGGTATTTATTTGAAATTTCTCTTTGGCTTCATAATCTGTTACTGTCGTCGCAGCTTAACACAAGTGTAGCTGACGGGTGCAAGCGATGAAAAGTACCCATCCCCTGTATCTGTACCGAAGTCACCAGACTGGTAACATCCGTACATTGCTGGGTTGAGACCTTCACATGTATATGATGAATTAAAATACAGATGTATTTATGATTTTGTTTTTTCAAATCTGCTGTGAGGACAAACAGCTCATCTGATGTTAGAAACCACCACCTGGTCTGTACATACACGACAGGAATTGTTTCCGAGGCTACCTTCAGCGGAAGTTGCCAGCAACATTTTTCAGTGTTTGGGACGAGTTGTCTACTCCCTCCCTCCAGTTGTGACTGACTACGAAGGACACGTTTGTCGCTTAACGAGCGTGGGATGCTGTGACTATGAAAAAATAAAATTCCTCTAGTTTAAAAAAATGGTCTTGTTTCAAGAAAGCTGTAAACATGGGTTGTAGCTGTTATCGCCGCCTTTGCATCATTTCCGGGTCGACATTTTTGTCGTTGTTGCTGGAGGATCGGTGGCCGCCTCGCGCGTGGATTGTGACATTTCCAGCTGCTGCTGCTAGGAATCCTCGTATTGCTACAACCACGAGCTTTCTTATGTTGTTGTATATGAAGAAAAGTGTGTGTGTGAACAGAATTGTGCATCTCACAATTTTTCTGTTACACAAAACCCATCCACTTGAAGTTTCTAGGATGATGGCAAGAATATGAAGGGAAGAATACACTTTATGCTAACATCCGGGTGGATGGATATCCCGCATATTGTAGCTTACAAAACAGCAGGAAAACGGTGCAGAATGTTCTGTAAACAAATGAAAATATATGATCCTAGACAGGATATGGTAAAAACTATGGCAGTGCTGAAATAAATGAGAGAATCTTCTTCCAGTGTTTCAACCCCAAGAGGTGTGGGCGGATCCGGGAAATGTTCTGGAGAAGTAAGAAAATCGCGTTTTTCTTTCTTTTTTTACAAAGGAACCCTTGAAGGAAAATCTAGACTGCAAAATGTTTCTTCCTGTTTCTCGACCACTTTTCTGCGTTTTATTAATTTTGTTTTTTGCTTTTTGGTTTGTTTTGTTTTTCAACAGAAACAGGGGCGGGGAGCAGGGTCAGGATTTTTTTACTTTGCTTTCGCTTTGGTGGATTTTTTTTTTTTGGAGGGGGGGGGTGGTGACTGAGAGAACACAAAGGCTTCCTCCCCTATTGCCCCTACAAAACAATTGTTCAAAGTCCGGTAACAATATTAAATCAAAGTAAAATTAACGGGTTGTTCTTTAAAAACTGTTTAAAGATTTAGTTGAAGCACAGATTACAATGGAGCTATTCCAGGGTGAAGAACAGTTTTCCTGATAATTGTAATTTAATTTTTTACAGAAAACTATTGGCTAATTAAAATATTAAATGTTCAGTCTGGGTAGATTGTGACCACTCGACAAAGGTTGAATGGAAGTGAGAGAAAGAATAGATGTCTGCGTGCGCCTCTGTGTTTGTGTGTGTGTTGACGGTCAAGCGAACAGGATAAACAAAAATCCGGCCCAAACAAATTCCTTGTGTTAAAATCAACAAAAAACCAAGGCAGACATTATACAGAATATTGTTTAAAAGTGTGTGATGCTGAACCTTTTAGGAACCGTATCAACGTTGACCGAAACCAGCAGAAACATGGCAGCACTCACTTTTTAGTCAGCAAAGACTTAGAGACATGAGAGAATATAGAGAACATGTACTTCATGAGTCTGAATACTCTCTAATCCTCTCTCGTCCACCTTTCGTGAACTTGTTACAATAAGCGAATATTAGCATGTTTCTCTGTAGCTTGTAATATCAAAAGGTTTTACCTGTGAATGTCTGACAACCGCAGTAAACAACTGAACTGTGTTTCTGCGGTAATTACATCCAGTGTCAAAGTGACAAGCTGTTGATGAACAATAACTCTCGGCTGTGAAATAAAATGAGTACCGACAGCTTTCACCCACAAAAATGTGCCTAAAGCGAACTTCTCCCCTTCCCACACCTTTCTCCCCTCCCCCTCCTCCCCCCCCCACACTATTGCATACAATAAACAAAAGGTGAAAGGAGCCATGATGCTGTCTTACCTTTGGGTTTGTTTTCTTTTTTGTCGAGTTCTGGCGACAGACACGTGGAGGAGGGAGAAGGTGAAGATGCACACAGGTAAGTCCCGTTTGTCATCGAATCGTACCCCCCAGTCCGCGGTGGAGGGGGTTGAGGAGGATAGGGCGAGGCCAGATCCTTGGGGGAGGGTGTGACGGGGAAGTAGTGGCTGGCTGAGGTCCGGAAGCCGTTGAGCGAGCGGTCAACGCCGAGGTGATGCGAGTACATCCCCTGCATCAGCCCCCAGTCACTGGCGTAGGACGGGTACCCGCCCGCTCCCCCTCCCTGCATGCAGTCGGCGAAGGGGGTGGCCCTCGGCAGGAAGCGTCCCATGCCGTAGCTGCATGACGTCGTCGACTGCGGCTGTCCTCGAACACCGCCAGCTCTCTCTAGTCCATCCATGACGACACCACCAGCAGCTAGCACAGACAACAACAGCAGCAGCAGCAGTGGTGGAGGCAGCGCCGGCTACTGGTGTCTAGAAACTCCAACTCTGCGTGAGTGACAAGCAAGAACACCAACAATAACAACAACAACTACGACAATCCATGCGAGGTTTCGCGCCCCGTGGCCACCACATTCAGACCGCCAGCACCAACTGTGCGCCAACAGACCAGAAGTTACAGATCCAGTGAAGGCCTTTCAGATCGACAGCCAGACGGGAGGTGGCGAACCGTGGGAAGTAACATTACTCCATCCGTCGATTGCCAGAAATCCTGGAAGCACTGACGAGGGCTAACTGCTGCTCTCTGGCACCAGACTCAGTGACACACGTCCGACTGAAGCGACTCCTACTGCAAGTTTCTTGATTTTCTTTCTCTCTTTCTCTCTCTCTCCTCCCTTGTGGTCCAACCACGCGTGTCGAGAAAAGCGATGTCGATGATGCTCGTCGCTTCCTACCCTGACACACCTTGGGGTGGGAGACAGGCCTGCGGAGCACGAGGAGGGAGCCCCCGTCGAGAGGGAAGGAGAGAGCGTGAGGCAGCGGGACCGCAGCCGATGTGCTTGTGACTGCGTGATGATGATGAGCGAGTTCTCTCCCGCTGCGCGCACAGGCTTACCTCCCCTACCAGGCCCACAGAGGCTTCCCCCGAGCGCAGGAGGAGGGAGGAGAGTGGTGGTGGATGGCGAGCGGGGGAGGGGAGGGCGATGATGGAAGGGTATTCCTCGGCTAGACGGACAGATACCGTCGAAACAAACTTCCTACGCCTCTTGAGAGGCTACAGCGGAAGGGTCTAAATAAGCAGCGGTGATGAGGCAATTAGGTGAGGGGGCTGAGTATTGTGTAAGACCTACTCCCCCTCCCCAACAAACAATGTCTCATGATCTGGTCAGCATCTGTGACGGCCATCAACAGTGAGCAAGTCTCCATGTGGACTTCCTGATGGGTAACTTCCATGGTCAGACTTCCATGGTCAGCAAAGAACAACACTTCAAAGCGCAGGGAGCAAAAGGCATCGAGTCTTCAGCTTTCTTGTGAACTGCAGCAGCAGCAGCTGCAAAAAAAAAAAAAATGTTCTCATGTTTGCTGTGCAGACTCGCGCACACACATACAGGTCCCTATCGACTAAGTGTGTTAGAGTTAGCCGATCGAGCTTTGAGTTGTTCAATCAGAGGAAGTCCAGTTATCGTTCTTCTGGCTGCTCAGTGGACGACACCATCCATATCTACCTTCCTTCCTTTCCAAACTTCTTTGTTGTTTTATTTCTTTACGTGCTTGACTTAATGTGTACGAAGTCTACGACAAAGACTACCAGAGCATCGAAGATGGAAATAAAAAAAACAGAATTTAAAACATCAAATATTTGTGAGTGAGGTGATGCAACAAGCATGGTTGTGTAATCTGGAGAACACAATCATGTTCATCTCTCACACACACACATGTACAAACACAGTTGCTCCCAAAGTGATACATGGACTGACTGACTGACTGACTGACTGACTGACTGACTGACTGACTGACTGACTGACTGACTGACTGACTGACTGACTGACTGACTGACTGACTGACTGGCATCGTGTTAATTTGTTTGAAAGTTTCATACCTATAGAGAAGTTTCATCTTATTATTTCTAACCCCAGTTCTCGCCGTCTGGCGGAGCATTCCTCTGGTGTTAGTCTCACTTCCTCTGTGTGCGGGGCCGGCGGGGCTGGTGCTGGGTGCCAGAGGCAGCCTGTGATGTGTAGCGAGCGCCTTTGGCGAGCACGCGTAACGCTTCCGAGCGCCAGCTGACGTTCCCCCCCCCACACCCCCGGTCCCTCAGTTACCTGCCCATACAGGGGCGCGCCTGGCGCCAACGGAAGCCGTAAACATCGCAAACAATAGAACGAACACGTGTGTGTGTGTGAGTGTGAGAGAGAGAATAGGGTACGTGTTGGTGTGCGTGCATGAGTAGGGTGTGTATGTGTGTTTGTCTGTGTGTTTGTCTGTGTGTATGTCTGTGTGTATGTCTGTGTGTATGTCTGTGTGTATGTCTGTGTGTATGTGTGTGTGTGTGTGTGAATAATGTACGTGTGTGCGAGCAGACTGTATGCGTGTGCAACATTTTCAGACTGAGTGCCGCTCAGTGGGACCTGCACCATTATGTGGATCATAAAGTTCCAGACTGTACAAGTCCGTGATGTGGATTCTCACCTCTGTCGGCTCTCTACCGCTCTCTGTAACCGAGATTTACTTTCCTTACTATCTTTACTTTCTTTCCTTCTTTACTATCCTGACTGAATATAAATTAAAACAATTACCTTTACTTATGAAGTCTGTTTGTTTTTTGTCTATAACTCATTAAACAGAGAGAATATTGACGAAACGTTAATTTGTTTTGTTTGTGTTTCTAATTACCGATGCTTGTTTGTGACATTCTCCGGTCTCTCTGCAAGGTTCATTTCCACAGTCTGACTCTCCAACTGTTTTGACAGAGCTGCTGTGTAGAATGCTCACATTGATATTGTAATGTTTGCAACATACATTTTGTAGATAAATGTATCTACTTTGCATTGAGTGATGCTGGCTCAACTAACGAGTATCGTCAGGGTGGTGGAGACATTTGTCTTGTGACAGTGGGTACCACAGGTGGGTGGGACATATAGTAGCATGGCGGCTAGACACGTGACCGTTACTCACTTCAACAGCCTCTGACAGATTTTAAAAAAAATGATATTTTAATGACAGTCGTGTTGGAATCTTTGCAACGGTTGGAGCAGGTGTGAAAAGATAACATTTCACAGTCACATTCGTCATAAACGCCGTTTCCTCACTCCTCACCATCATCATCACAATTATTAGTCCACCCTGCCACAGTGCCACCCACACTCATAAGATCACTCAGAGTATTCTTTCAAAGCCAGTCAGTCAGTGTGTTTGTCTGTCTGTCTATTCAAGTGTACATCTTTTTGTGTTCACTTTGCGGAGAGAGGGAGAGAAAGAAAAAGCCAAGTGGAAGGTGAAGTGTGGGGAGGGCGCTTTAAGTGTGAAAGACAAGTTGGCAGAGTGGCACCAGGCTGGCCCCGCCCCTCACGTCTGTCTGCAAGGGATGACAGCTGACACACAAGGGTCAGGAGGCGGGGCTTAGTGCACTGACGCTCGCTGTGGCTGCAGCGCCTGCCTGCCACTCACCTGCTCCTCGCTATGGCAGTCAGATCTTGTTATAAATCCACTTTTCATACGAGCTGACAAATTCATTGATCATCAACAGCAAGTCGACTTTCTCCATGCCATAGTCTGTGATTTTTCTGTTTTTATACAGGTTTAATTAAGTATTCGTCTCTAGTTCTCTCTCTCTCACTCACACAGCCTGATGTTTGTTTACTTGTATGAATAAACTTGTAAACGGGACCAAAAGATACAATAATTAGTGTCTTTAAAAGAGCATTTAACAGTTTGATAATTATTTAAAGTAACGTTTCTATTTTTGTTCAGTGTTAAAAATTAATTAAGAACTCAATATCTGTCTCAGTAAAACCTCAGACTTCGATGAAATATTAGTTTCCAAACGATCAGAGCAAAACAAGTGATAAATAAATAAACATGCGGCGCTTTGTGTGTGTGTGTGTGTGTGTGTGTGTGTGTGTGTGTGTGTGTGTGTGTGTGTGTGCGTGTGCGTGTGCGTGTGCGTGTGCGTGTGTGCGCGTGTGTGCGTGTGTGCGTGTGTGCGCGCGCGTGTGTGTGTGTGTGTGTGTGTGTGTGTGTGTGTGTGTGTGTGTTGTGTGTGTGTGTGTGTGTGTGTGTGTGACACATCCACAAACTGCACCGTTTGTCCGATCCTCACAAAATATGGTACAAAAATTCGCTTCGATGATGGGTCGGTCACAAGCTTTAGAAATAAGTTGCAGAAAACCATGTTTATTTTTATGTTTAATTTCTCTGTTGCAAGTATCTCGATTCCCTCCCCACAAAAATAAAATAAATAAAATAAAAAGAAAGAAAGAAAAAAAGAAAGACAAAAAGGACAGGCAAAGCAAATTGCACAGAGAAAGACAGAAGAAAAAAGCGAGCTAGTGAGAGTGGCGAAGTGGACAGCACCACGATTTTATTTTTTACTTCGCCTACCTTCGTACTCCCACTATAAAAAGGAAGTTGAATACCTGTCACCCTGTCAACCTAGGGAAAGGATAAGAGTACAAGTGTTTCACTGAGGTCGTACAGGTATGAGCTTGACTCAAATGAAGTGAGAGAGAGAGAGACATTATGAGCGGAAGAAATCAACCCCGTGAACCTTGGTGCCTAGTGTGGACTAAGAAAAGAAAAACAGAGAAATAAATGATCCATAGAAAAAGCGAGCATGCAACACTAACTGAAAACCCTTGTTTTACCTGCCACGTGATAACACCTTCCACAAAAATCTTGATAGTGTTTCAAATAAGAGTTTGTTTTGTTTTGTTTTGTAACCCTAACCCTGCCCATTTCTTCAAAGTCATTTATTTGGGCTGATACTAGTAAAATTGTCAGTTTTAACTTCGTGTGAATTTAATGACGATGAAAAGAAGAGTTTTGGTAGATTCGCCAAATGTTGGTGAGCTCGAGGTTTGTTACTGACTAGTGACAACAAAACAAATTATGGAGCCCATGGCATACACAAGCATCCTCCAGGACAGAACGGTATCTCAGTCAAATTTTAAAAGTTGGTGTAGATGTGCATAAAAGGTCGTTAGGTGCGGGTGTCAGCCCTCGTTGTTGCACTGACCTTTAGGGCGAAGGTCAAGGCCGTCTGTCCCAGGTCAGCGAAGTCCAGCACTTCAAAGCCTGGAGAAGACAAATGTTGGGTCGTTTCGGGTTCAAAAGCTACTTTCTTGTAAACTGCAGTCGGCTCTTTCTCTCCTCTGTCTCTCTTTCTCTTTTTCTTTTAATCGTCTTTCTTTCGTCTTGGAAGTTGTCTTTTGGGAACAAAAAAGGAAATCATTTTCTTTGAGCTCTCGCGCTCATGGTCGCTGGGGATGGAGGTCAGTTAGTTCATTTTGTAACTCTCTCTCTCTCTTCTCTCAGGTTTATTCTTCGCAGTAAAGACAGCTTTTGAATTTTACTTACTTTCCTGCCATTCCGTTGCTGTGTTATTTTCTACCGTCACTCCTTTATCTGTCAATGTCTACAAGCACACGGGATTCACAAACCATTGGACGTTTGAAGGAAGGTGGAATGCAGACAGAAGCTGAGGTCAGAATGAACGAGTTTGCAGATAACAAACTAACAAAAGTAAGACAGTGTACGGTGAAGATTCCCGAGTTCGCGTCTTATGTTTGAAATGCCTAAAAGATCGAGCTTTGCCCAGGTGAAAAAGAAAACATTTAGCAGATGAATGGATGGTGACGGAAAAACGAGTTAGGATTAGATACAAATATTAATTACAATTATTTCAAATTGATATCAGTCGGAGCGAATTTCGCAGCACATTAAGCGACAGTAAATATGTTGTTCATGATAAATATAAAACTGTTTCCCCATCCCGAAAAAGAAAAGTTTTTAGGCAGATGTGCTTGTGTGTGTATGAGAGAGAGAGAGTGTGTGTGTAAGAGTGTGTGAGTGTATGTGTGAGGGAGTGAGCTCCGTGAAGCAGGCGCATGCACGCGACTCTCGCACTTCTTTGTCAGCGGCCGAGAGGCAGGTAGTGAGGAGAGAGAAAGAAGACTGAGGTAACAACTGTGACAATGAAAGGTGGACTGGTAGTGCCCCAGAGCACTTTCTTACTGATGGTGATACAGACGACGACAATGATGATAAGAAAAAAAACCGCTTAAAGAAACTAATTACTGCCAATCAATAATAATAAATAATACTAATACAGTAACAGTGAAGTGCGGATGGCGATAATTAGGAACTGATACTTGGCGGCCCACCTGGTTTTTCACTCCTCGCAAGTTTTCCACACTCTCCGCTCCGCTTCACGAGACTTCGCCGAGAGACACAAAAAAAAAGTGTGTGTGTGTGTGGAGGGGGAGAAGGAGGGGAGGGGTATCCTCTTCCCACTTCGGGCGAGGCGGGGTGGGCCTGTGCAACAGATTGAGAAACCTTGGTGGTGCCGCCTTCCTCCCTCTCAGCCTCCTCCGCTTCCTCCGTCCGAGGTCAAGAAGGTCACACAACTCGCAGAGTGGCTTTACGGCCTAATCTGTTTGGGTTAGCTCCCTTCAAAGGCGCACGGCGGCCGCGGGTGTGGGCGATCACGTGACACATTCCTCCTGCAACTGCCGCTTCAGTCGTCACCCCTGTCTTTGATTGCAAACGCAGGCGGAGCGGAGGTGCGCGAGGCGTAGCGACTCACCGCCACTTGTCTAAACAGACACGGGCGGTCAAAGGGCGGAGGGCAGGGATCGAGTAATTAGTTCTAACGTACTGGGCTCATTTGCCACCCTTGATTACCGCCGCGGGTAGCCGCGCCCATGACAAAGGAGCTCCTGTATACGAGAGACTCACTTGATTTATGATGAGAAGGAACATAGTTCCTTGTCTCCTTAACAAGAGACTCCGGCGATAAGCGAGTGAAATAATACTTCAAATAATAATTATTATTTGTGACCTAGAGGATTTCAGCGAGTCATCTGTTCTAAGCGACTGTTGTCCTCAGGCTGTAGGGGAGGTAGATGAGTTGGTGACAGACATGTAGCTGATAAAAAAAAACGCATTTAAACTTATATAAACTTATATTCAGTCACGCATGCATTTCAAAAAACTTTTGGATTAAAGACTCTGGACTAAGGAACCCTTTAGAAGAATTTCCCTCAGCTTCCCAGTGTCAGAAAAGCTCATCCTTCTGTCTGCTAACTATCTAGAACACTCACAAACACCCGGCCTCCGAGCAGTATCGTGGAAACCTAAACAGATATAAAATTCCAAAACAAAACCATGGCTACAACAAAATGAGAACACGATGTTTAAACAAATCCTAGCAGTGCACCTGTAACAATTACTTATTAGCCTTTTGTTTGATTATAACATCGGAACACTCGCTCGTTGACCATAAAATTATGGTCTACACAACTCGCCAGGACACAAAGAAGGAGGGATGAATCGTTCTTCTTCAGTTGAGCGTCCCTACACAATAGGCAAGCTCCCAGATAATGGTCCGGGTGGTAAACAGGGTGGGGAAGCCTAGTGAGTACAAATGAGTTGTATTGTGAGCTGTTCTCGCCACACATTCAAGAGGAACACTTTCCACAGTCCCACCTACACACCATCCAGCGCCATCTACCGCCAGCTCTGTCCACGCCCCCGCACTCTTAAAAAGTTTTTTTTTAAAATGGCAAATTAGTGCACTTATAAATAAAAACAGGAAATAAGTAATTTCTTCATTCCTAAAGAATTTTTTTTTGTTTATTTGTGTCATAAGATAACTTTTCAGGACTATAATTTATTAGGATAGTTTCCTGAAAATAACTTTAAGCTTTAATGCTTTCAAGTTGTGCTCAAGTTCAAACCCGAGTGAATTTTTTTTTAATTGACTGGAATTACTTCACAAAATGTTAATTCTCAAAATACCACCACCACCACCACCACACCACAACCACCACCACCACCAACACCACCACCACCAACAACAACAACAACAATTTTTGTGTTCCAGTGTCTGAGTTGCCAGACTTGTCCATTGTTCTGTCTGTTCTCGAGGTCTGTGGAACACCAACCGTTAGAACCCAAGCTCCTCTCCCCTATTTCAAGAGTTGAAAGATTCTATTGAACTAACCATGAACAGAAAAGGAAGAGAAAAGACTCGCAAGTAAATAATAAGCGCAAGCTTTCAAATGAGAAACGAGGGCGAAAGGAGTTGGGAGGGAGGGGGAAGGGGTAATGGGACAGGTAGCTTGTGACAACATCGAGCCACACGGAAAGGTCACACAGGTCACAGCGGTTCTTCCGTACTGTGGATTGTGTACATCACAGGGGGACAAAGTTTGAACAGAGGGAGGTAAACATTATGATCAAACTGCCGAAGTCATCTTTACGCCCGCAGCATACCTGTGATTCTCACCTACACAGATCGCTCACTCCATTGAATAATGGGATTTGAAGACAAAATGTATTTTTTTCCGCAGCCAAAAGTGTGTTTTATCTAATTTTTAACACCTAAACATGCAGTCGAATTGTTTAAGTACTGGTATCCAAACCAAGATGTTCGCCGGTTTGATACCCATGTAGCGCAGTAAACTTCTCCAGTCAACCCAGCTGTCGGTAATGGGTACCTGTCTTTTTTCTTGGATGCTTTTTCTTTTCCCTCTCTTTCCCGTTTCTTGTTATTTTTGTGGTTTTTTGTGTGTGTGTGTTTTTTTTTTCTTCTTTTTTTCTTCTCCGTTCTGTACTGAAATAGTTACTGATTTTTTTAAAAAAAAAAAATCTCTCCTTCTCTCCTTTGATACAGTAACTCGTTTTCTTCCCTCGCCACACCGTTGAAGCTCTCGGAGGTAAATACTGAGCTGGTGATGAAGAGTAACTGTTTACCTCCCTTGCGTGCCAAGACCGTCGCTCAAACAGGGTAGAGACGACGACGGCCTCGGCCAGCGATGTTTGCGATGAACCAACGAGGAGCAGACACCACCACACCGACCACACACACGAGGCTTTGTACCTGTCGTCTGTTCTCTCTCTCAACACTCAATGTCCTGGGTAAAGACGCAGATGATGTCGACAGTTCAAAAACTCTTCCACCTACATATTTAAAAATTCTTCAAACTGTTATTTTAACTATTGAGATCGTTTGTTTCTTTCTTCCTCAGTGTCTTTGTCTCTTCCTTCCTTTACCTCCCTTTCACGCCTCCTTTTTTATTTCTTTTATTTATTCTTTTTATCTCCCATCCTATCCTATTTTTTATCTCTATTTTTATGTTCTTTTTCTTTCGCTTCCACTTAGCGGTGTGTGTTCAGATCAGGAAGTGTAGCATTTCTATAAATAAAAGAGCCTGAAGATGTTAAAAGTTTCATTCCCCTTGTCTCTTTTCTTAAAATGTAGATAACCTCAGAGAAAAGATGAGGAAGAGGTCACAGTAAGTGAGCAGAATATTCATCCACCTCAGTAGCTAGCTACGCACATGGGTGACACTCCTTCAAGAGCTGAAAGCCTTTTATAAAATATACAGGAAATACAACGATGATCATGACCTGCCCTGACCTCAGCAAGACAGAATGAGTTTAATGTACAAGACCTGTCGCTCACACACCTGAACATTTACCTGGCAGCCAAGTCCTCTGTTTGCTTGACTGCACGTGAACAGAAATTTCTGTAGCAGTCTCTCGACAGTCTCACTCTCCCCTCCCTGGTTCACTCACACACTCACACCCACGCTCGTGCACCCACCGGAATCTCCTAGAGTGGGGACAACAACAGCAACACCCTCAACGCTACCCGTTTAGGAAACAGGGAGACACCCTGAATAATATCCGTGGTGCTTCCTACGATCTTACTGCTTTATGTAAACTTTATTTTCTTTTTCTTTCGTACAATCAGCAGTAAAGAATGTTGGCTATGTGTCGTCTGCACGGTTCTAAATTTAGTTCTGCCGCCGGGCCTCGTGTGTGCATACCTGCCCGGCCAGGTAGCCGGTGCGCATGCGCACTGCGCTGTTACGAGAGCTTGTCGCCAGGCTGGTTTCTCCCCCCTGACTCCATCCCCCCCTCCCTCTCGCGAATGTTGTTGACAGACAAGCACCAACATCTTTCAGCAAGCACAGGGCGACACTGGTCCCAGCCTGAGTGTCGAGACCATCGAGAGGCCGGTCCTGCAGCTCACCTGAGTTTGACTTGCAGGAGTCAGCAGGATCGGGTAGTCTCGTCAAGCCACTCACCCTCTTCTCGCGGCTGTCGATACTTCGCGACAATTTCCGTTGCAAGTGGCGACCGACGTGCGTTATTCATGGCGGGCTGCGGGATCTGAAGGCGATAAGCTGTTGTTGGTCTGTGTGGATCCCTCGTCACTTGATCATCGGACAGACTGGTGTGCTGGTGTCGTGACAACCGGTGTGCAGGTGTCGTGACTAGTGGTGTGGTGTTGGAGATTCTTGATACATGGTGTGCAGGTGACTAGCTATACCGCACTAAGGACGTAGGTGAGTCGATTCAGGTGGACACAAGCAGGTGAGAGAAAGGACCAACGGACGACAACCTCGGCGGTCGTCCAACATCACCAAGTGGTCATCGTGAATCTTGGCACAGGGCCTCCTCCGCGCTTGTGATTACTGGGTGGCTGCTGTTGAAGGTATGTAGCTCGGATACCAACCCTGTCCACCCCGGTACCTCCTGTTCACTCCCACGATAAGCTTATCTGGCCAAGGTGTGCAGTGCCATCTTAAGATGTGTCACAAGTACATACAACAGCCTGTGAGTCGTGTAGCCTCCCTCTTCTAGACTTTTGTGTGACACTTTTCAACCCAACTAGTCAGCACATATTGTCTTTTGTACCTCCTTCGTACTATTATTACACAGAGGTTTATCTGTCGGCACCTTGTCGACACTACACTGGAGTCTGGCACAGTAATTCAATGATTCATACAATCAATGATTCTGAGAACCGCTAGGTCCGTGCCTCCCAGTCTCCTTATCGCCTTTTGTTTGCTGGTCAACGAAGAGTGATTCATACCCTGGGTACATAAATAATTTGAAGTTTCAAGGAGATTGTAGTTTCAGTCGAGGGGGCGCTCGAGACGTCCGTTCCGTGTGACGACGTGGCTGTTGTTATAAATAAGATTTATGGTCGTCATAGCTTTCCACCCACTCCCCCACTGGTTTTTCGTGTTTTCGTTTTGTTGCTGTTTTAACTGCGGTTTGAATTTAGCTGATGATAAACACGACTAACGACTCTAACTGATTGACAGCAACTGACCTCAAACAAACAGATTTTAATGGGTGGGTGTGTGGGAAACAAAAGAGGATTTCCATTCCACCATGCTGACACGAAAATGACCCAAGTCCAACCATTTGATGTTGGTGATACTGAGCTTTAGACAGGGTGAAGAAGGAAGGCAGCTATCAGCACTCTTGTTACGATTATCAGAGAGACTCTCAAGTTCAAAGCCTGAAGAGTTCGAAACCCTCACTCACGTTTATTGCTGGGAACATCCGGGGTACAAGTAGCTAGGTGTACAATCAGTCACAATGACACCAAGTAGGCGATAAAACTACACCTAAGTAATATTCTTGAAATCGTTGATGAAAGTTTAAGCATGTGATGAAGACATGTAGGTATTGCTTTAATTCTCAGAAGCAAGTGTTAACTACTCTGATGTCATCGAGAGTCCATAAACCTTTTTTTTTTCTTTGGGTGAGGAAGTAGGTTGGCGGGTGGTTAGATCATCGATGTCCAGAGGTTGACGGCGTGCAGTCTTGACGGTTCGATCCCCACGCTGCGCAGCGTACTTCCCACAACTGACCCCGTGTTGACCCCTAGGAATAGGCAAGGAGGGTGAGAATAGGTACCTGCTACCCGTAAAGCTGGCTCCGAGATAAATGTGGTCTGTACCCAATCCCTTCACTCCTCAACGAAACGGGACTACCTACACATTCACATTTTCTTTGTCTTTGCAGTTTTGTCCTGGTCAGCACTTCCTCATTAATGTGTGTCTTGGCAACGGTTCCCAGTATAATTATGTCTTATCTCCCACCCCTTCACAAATTGGTCGATTGTTTATTGCTACAAGACCCATTAAGGGTGCGAACATCTGTCAAAATCATTACACAATATCATAGAAACATGGTAAACATGTCAAGGTACAAATACACGTATGTGACAAAATACATCTGGAAAAATCTCCAAGGCTAGAAAAACAAATTAATCAACTAACACCAGTCTTAGCCTGCTAGGTATTAGACAGAGAAGGAATATAATTTAATTAGTATTCGATTTATTATTTCCTAGGTTTAAAGGTTTGAGTAGGTCACGCCAGGTGTTTGGTGATCGATGTATCGATAGAACTTATTTTGATAAATCATGTCTGACTGAAGGAACAGGGTGTGAGTGGCTTCTGAATGCTGCTTGATAAATCACGAAGTGCAAAAGCACCCAACAGGAAGCATGTGTCGTTAAAATATCACTTCAGTACCTGCCTGGAAACTCAGGTAGCAGCTCGCTTGTTACCTGTAGCTTGGCGCTCAGGTACAATTAGGCTCTAATTTTTGTTTGTTTTTCGTCAGTGTTAAGAGGTGTGGTATATATTCACATACTATCACGGGTAGGTTATATTCGCCCGAAATTGCTGCAATTTTATGTATTTTTAATATGCATCCGATTCAACCTTGAGAAGCTCAAAGATCCGGACACAGAGAGGATCTTCCAGGCCCAGATGGGGGGCAAATTTGCAGCCCTGGCTACTATAGACTGCGACATAGACGCCCTTGCTGGAAGTATCAAAGAGGTTGCTACTCTCTACTGCAGACGAAGTGCTGGGGAGCAAAGGAAGCGCAAAACAACCCTGGGTGACAGACGACATCCTTGATCTTTGCGACGAAAGGAGAGCCTTGAAGAGAGGGAGAGGTCGAGACCCGACGTCAGCAGACAAGTACAGACTTGTCAACCAGCAGATCAGAACAAGGATGAAGGAGGCAAAAGAAGATTGGATCGAAGACCAGTGTTGCAGCGTGGAAATAGGCATGGCAAGCGGAGACAGCAAGAAGGCATATGAAACACTGAAGGCCCTCACCAAGACTCAGCAGCGACCAGCCACAGTCATCGAAGACAGCGCCGGACAGCTCCTTACGGAAAAACGCTGCTGTACTAAGTCGTTGGACTGAATATTGCCAAGACTTGTACAACTACAAGATCGAGCCAGACACCGAGCATTCTCCAGCATCACCAGACTGGGACAAGAGAGGCTGAAGACTGCCAGTCCTCACTGATGAGGTGAGAGAAGCTATGCACAGTCTGAAGGGAGGAAAGTCACCTGGTGTGGACAACGTACCTGCTGAGCTGCTGAAGCATGGAGGAGACGCAACAACCAAGGCCTTCACCACACTGTGTCAAAAGATATGGGAAGAAAAAAAATGGCCAAAAGAATGGGCTCAGTCCTATCATCATCCCACTCCCTAAGAACGGGAACCTGAGGCAGTGCCAGAACTACAGAACCATCAGTCTGATAAGTCACCCAAGCAAAGTAATGCTCAGAATCATCCTCAACCGCTTAAAACCTATTGCAGAGGAACTGCTGGCAGAAGAACAGGCTGGCTTCAGGGCTGGAAGAAGCACGGTAGAACAGATCTTTAACTGCCGTGTTATGATAGAAAAACACCTGGAGCATCAACGTCAACTATACCATAACTTCATCGATTTCAAAAAGCTTTTGATCGTGTCTGGCACGATGGACTCTGGCAGGTCATGAGATCATTCAACATAGAGGAGGGACTGATCCAGATGGTAGCAGCACTCTACAAGAACGCCTCCAGCGCGGTACTACTCAACAACCAACTAGGCGAGTTCTCGCGATGACGATCGGGTCCGTCAAGGGTGCCTACTCTCTCCCATCCTTTTTAACATCTTCTTGAAAAAAATCATGCAAGAAACCCTCCACAACCACCTTACCTCAATCTCCATTGGTGGCAGACCCCTGTGCAACCTCCGCTTTGCAGATGACATTGACCTCATGGCAGGCAGTAACAACGAACTTCAGGATTTGACGGACAGACTCTCCAGGCGAGCGGGGGCCTATGGCATGGAAATAAGCTCAGAAAAAAGCAAAGTAATGATTATTTCCACCACCGACAGCAGCAGCAACATCGTCATGAACGGCCAGAAACTGGAGGAGGTCAACAGCTTCAAGTATTTGGGTGCCACCCTGACTAGAGATGGTTGCTGTACGCAGAGATCCGTATCAGGATTGGTATGGCAACATCCGCAATGTCCAGGCTGGATAGGATCTGGCGAAGCAACTCAATCAGCTTCAGTACCAAGCACAGGCTGTACAAGTCCTCGTAGTGTCAATCCTACTCTACGCTGCGAGACTTGGACGCTGCTTGCCGCAACGGAAAAGAAGCTCCAGGCCTTTGAGAGACAAGTGCTTGAGAAGGCTGCTCCGCATCTCGTACGCGAACACAAGACCAACGCATACGTACGGAGCACCGTAACCTCCCTCGTGGGCCCACATGAGCCCCTTCTGGCAACAGTGAAGCGGCGCAAGCTCGCCTGGTTCGTCACGTCACCCGCCACAAACCTGTCCAAGACGATCTACAAGGAACCCTCGAAGGGAGCCGTCGTCGTGGTCGTCCGAGGAAAAGCTGGGTCACCAACATTAAAGAATGGACCGAACGCGAGATGCCAGACCTGCTCTCATCTGCTCAAGACAGGACCGGGTGGAAAATTCTGTCTGTTGCTGCTGCCGGACGGTCCCCCCTACGCCCGGACCGGGCATGGGACTGACCTGACCTGACATGGTGTAGTAGATGCATAAAAGTTTGGTGTTGACATTTTACTTCAAAGCTGAAAACAGCAAAACGAAAACCTGTTCACAAGCAAGTAGTCTGTGAGATCATAAACACAAATAATATGGGTGGACAGGGGAGGGAGAGGGATAATGCCTAGCAATATTGCACCCGAGGTGCGCTTACCAACGACACGCCGCCATCCATGGCGTGACCTCACCCGACCTGTATCCAGGAGCACTTGAGATTCGAGACCGGCCCGCCCAGTCACACAAAGGTAACATCGCATCGCCCTCTTCACTAGCACAGTTGTTCGTTCATTCACACACACACACAGATACACAAAACAACAGAAACACACAGAAACACAACGCACACACACACACACAAGCTCTTGTTCTCAACATTTAAAATGCAGACAAGACCACCTCGCCCCAGGCCATCGTATCAGGAGGAACAGCAAAGTGCTGAATGGAGTGATGCATGACGGGGAAGCCAAGCAAGTCATCTGTCCCTTAGGCTCTTAAAAAAAAAATATATCAGTAGACAAGGATATTCAACCTGCTGTCTTTGACAATGGGAGGGAGGGAGGGAAGCAAGTAAATGCTTCCTTGAAGGCATGACAGGTCATGTGCGTGGTTTTCGTGCCCTGTCGTTGCTTAGAAGTCGTTTCTCTGCATGGCAAAGAGATTATGTAATGTCTTTGTCTATAGTCACAAGAGCCCGATGGTTCGTGCGCAATGGCCACCCGATTCACGAGGGAAGGAGAGCGCTGGGCTCTGACGTCCACGTGCCTTAGGCAGGTCAACCACTTACTGCTTGTGGCCTTTTCCTTCTCTTCAACGTTCTGTCTTTCCTGCCGAGGTATAGCGGGATCGATGCTCCGCCTTCTCCTCATCATCCCCACCCCTCATTCTCGTGTACGGTGAGGATCGGTTGCCCTGGGTTCACATCTCGTATCGGGCACGCTGTTCTTTCTCTTCGTGTGCTACCTGTTTGTAGGGCTGACTGTCTTGAGGTGATACAACCTTCGCTGCTGGCTCGGCGTAAGAGACCAATCCTTTCCCCCCCCCACATACCACCACCTTCTCACTCCCTTTTCCTTCTCACCGCTGTCTTCATCATCAACTCAAGCTGCCGCGTCTACGTTGTACTTCATGACTTCACCAAAGGTACACTCAGTCGTCACTTTGAGGTACTTGTTCAGTTTGGCAAATATTGCTAGCGGATTTTAGTGACTTTGCTGTGTGATTGAACAGTCAACGCGAATATAATGAGAATCCAGTTTGGTCTTGTGAGTACTCAGTACAGAGGTCAAGGAAAAGGGTCACTGAACCCACACAAAAATGCGTTCAATCGCAATATATCCAAATGACAAAGTATTGAAATCCCAAGTAGGAAACATGCAGTGCACTTGCAAGGCCTGTCCATTGTCAACAGCTCGGCAAGTTTACAGCCGTGGGAAGGGTTTATTGTCGGTCTCTATGCGCCTTTGTAATCATGGCTCTGAGACGACTAAGGGAGGGTCATTGCCAGGCTGTACGAGGGCGTAGGTGTTCGAGAAATTCGCCACCGACTGGGAGTGGCTCAGTCTGTCATTGAAACTCTACGAGACCGCTACAATGCAACCGGAAGTGTTGCTGAGCGAAGTCGACCTGGTCAACTATTAGACAGTAGGATGGGTTCATCGTTCTGTCGCCTCTAAGACAGCCATTGCCAGCCCACGGTGGACAACTGCAAGCAACCCTTCTTGATGTTAAAATGATTTGTTTCAGAGAAATTGGCTGATAACGCTTCATTTAATTTCAATGTTATTGTTTGTGTTTATTGGCACGAAACGGTGTTTGACTATTCCACTGGCCTTTCTATTGTTGTGATCGGTATAGAGCACGTGACAGAGTCTACATGTAGTACTGAGAGTCTATTGTGATTGGTTACAGGTCAGGATGGCGGAGCCGGACACAGTCTCCAACGACTCCTCTTCAGTGACCGTGGAGCTCTCTAGCGACGGAGACACGGAACTGGAGCTACTGGCGGCGACCTCGCGCTTCGATGCTGCCCTGACTCTGGCGCCTGATGCCGACATCGGAGGGCGGGACACCGACTCGGTTGGTGCAGCCTCCACCTCCTCCTCCAGCCTCGCCGACCACCCACGTCTGTCAGATGACAGTGACAACGACGACAACGACGGCGGCTCCTCCACAACCAGCAAGAGCAGCGACAAGCGGGACCCATCCGACAAAGACTCTCGCGCCGCCGACAAAGCCAAGGACAAGGGATCGGGCAAAGGGAGCAAATCGAAGGGAAAGGAGAGCAAAGACGGGAAGGGAGGTAAGAACCCATTCAGCCTCCTGAGGCGCCTGACGAAGGCGGACAAGTCCCAGAAAAAGGAGCGCAGCTTCTCGGATTTCGATCAGGTGCGGATCGACCGCCTACCGCAGGTGTTCGTGGCTAAGTACCTGGGTTCACGGGAGGTTCACGGCTTCTGCGGGCTGCACCACGTGCGGCGACCGGTGGACGAAATGGTGGCGCGCGTGCAGAAGTCGCTGGAGGCCAAGGAGCACGTGGAGCTGCCCCTCGTCTATGTCATCGTGTCCCCCAAGGGGCTGGACATCCGCGAGCACAAGCAGAACCGCCAGAAGCAGGGTTTGTCCGCCGGTCTCATCCCCATCGACTTCATCTCGTACGGCGTGCAGGACATCAAGTTCTGGCGCGTCTTCACCTTCATCGTGGTGCGCGAGATGTCCTTCCGCGCCAAGGCCACGGAGTGTCACGCCTACCTGTGCGACACCTCGCTCAACGCTCGCAAGATGGCGCTGTCGCTGGGCGCCTCCTTCAAGGTGTACTCCAAGTCACTCAAGACGGAAGGCAAGAGCCACAACTTCCAGGTGGAGCTGCGGCCGCCGGACGAACTGGCTGAATCCTACTCCAAGGAAGTCGAAGCGTAGCTGGGATGGACACGCATGGCTTGGATGTGGATGGACGGACAAGTGGATGGACGGACAGAGGCTCTGGTTCGGATGGACAGAGAGATGGAGGTGTTAATGTGACAAACAAATCTCTTGTTCTCCTGCCTGCCCACACGCCTACGCACACAATCCATGGTGATTGTCACAGTCTGGATTTTAGTTTCTTCAAACAAGGTGCAAAAATGTGAACGAACCGCATCGTTGTGAAACAGCCTTATAACAGTGTTCTGACATTCTGTTTGCACCTTGCTGTCAGTTGGAACAACCGAACATTCCTTGGTCAGCTCTCACACCACACGGACACGTGCAAGCAGGATTCTGTGGTCAGTTCAACATTTGTTTCAAAACATCAAAGTCGAGAGTTACAACCGTTTGATGTGTAGGTGCACAGTTAATTACTTCTGAGTAATGAGTAAAGCTATGCTAAGTCATCAGTTCACTTGTTTACATCTAGTTCAGTACCAGGGAGACAATATTATTATGTCGTAGATAATAATATATTATTGATTATTATTTTCAGTATTTAATCTCTGTATATATCGTGCCAAACGTAATTCTCGTCAACACATTTTGTTTAATACTTACAAAATTTTACATGGAAGTAAGCTCTGATATTTCTTTTGCGTTCAAATGTTTAGGTGGTCATGGGGATCACATTGAAATTTTTAAAAATTTCTTTGATAAACTGCTTGGTTATTTTTATTTTTACTTCATTTCTGGTCTTACACAATTTATCTTACAGATCTGTTACTTGATATCACAGAGCAGACATCTCTTGGGTGTGTGAATAGAATGTTTTTGTAAAAAATATTCCGATATTTAAAGCATACCTAGAAACATTTGTTCTTTTCTTTTCTTCTTCAACATTATGATTCCCCCCAAATAAATTTGTATTAGATGATTAGAGTGAGGATGTCACTGTGATGTATAATCACAAGTAAAGTGCAGCCTGGACCTGTATAGTAGACCAGAAGTGTGAATGTCTACAGTGTACATTTGACTATTTATTGCATATTTAGTGCCCGATGGAGGCATTCAGGTGTCTACTGTTAGTCGACATTCACTAATCAAACTGAATGCATACAAAGTTTAAATTGTGACAAATAAACCACTTCAAAACCTTCACGGTAAAACAAAGGTAACAATGAACAGTTCTAAACTTTTCGTGAAGAAATAATTTTGTGACTGAATTCTTCGACCGTCTCATAGATGTTGACATACACACAAGTCTGCATTTGTGACATACAGAAAATATGCCAGTAAAAACTGCAGGTGATGTTCAGAGCCTCGAATCTCACATGCACAGCGCAGTTATTTCAGGTAAACTTTGATGAATTACTTCTCTATATTGAAGTAAGTACAACCATTTGAAAACAATGTTGCTGTCGGGTGAACTGTCAGTCTTGCCAGTTGACATGAGGATCGCGTGACTTTTTTTGTACATGAAGAAAAATCTTTGCTTGAAAGACATTCTGATGGCTAACATTTATATTACCATCACTCATCTAATGTAATCAATCATTATTTAACAGTATACTCGAGGTTGTATATCTTAGATCGCTCATAATATCAGCCGTATCATCCTGAAATAAAGGTGTAAGTGAATGGCGTGACTTGGCGTGACTTGGTGTGACATGGTGTGACTTTCTCATTGGTTTCTTTCTTGCGGTAGTGCAAATATCTGACACTAGCGATCGAGGTCTCGGCAGGTGATGAACCCATCAACAAGTCGAGCGGAGCGCTGAAAACAACTGCCACCTCCCCACCCCCACCCCTACCTGGCCAAAATCCTGTTCGTGACGTCACCAGACCCCACATCCGTTTTTGTGTGAGTCGTAATTTAAGGGTCGAAATGCTAGTTTGTGTCTCAGAGTGTCATTGCGACTTGATGAAGCATGGCGGTTTCATATGAAGAAGTAGGAAGTTCATGTCAAGAAGTCGAGTATTTCTCAGGAAAACCGAATAGTCCAGGCTGCTTGTACTGCAGGAGTGTGTCAGGAGTGGAGATAATAGATAATAGTGACCGCACAATATAGACTTTTTTGTTGGCGGGTGAGAGAGAGGATAAATGTTATGACTATAGATGGAGCCACTTGCAGTTCAAGGCCAGTCTACCTGGAGGTCAATCTCAGCTATCGTTCCCTATAATTCTTGAGTGGTTAGTAGTTCCGTTACTGAACTTGTTTTGTACTGAGTAAAGATTAATTTTTAGCCGTTTGTATAAATTCAGTTTTATGAGAAGAATTTGCTAGATTGCTTTAGAAAACTATTTTTGATGACATTTCAATTTAACTTACACCTTTTTAAATGTGCTGCCTCGATTAAAGCAGTTTAAAAGCGTGTGACCTGCAAAGCAAGTTATAAAAGTGTGAAGCATTTTTAACCACGTCTGCTGTAGAGATGGGTTACCAGACAGTAACAAACAGTAACTAGGAGCTCATAAACACCCGACAGTTTGATTTCATGTGTAGCAACTCCTTTCGTGATATGTACATGCGTGCTAGCATGTAAACAGGTTTCAAAACTTCATTCATAAGCGAGTTATTGAATGATGCCTGCAAAGCCATTTTGTGTCCGTGTTGTCCTTGTCGTCACATGTAAGCAGTTGTTGTTGTTCGAGATGTCAAGTTGTCATGAACATTGATGGTCGGCCGGCCCAAACTCATCATCTCA
This sequence comes from Pomacea canaliculata, assembly GCF_003073045.1. NCBI lineage: Eukaryota > Metazoa > Mollusca > Gastropoda > Architaenioglossa > Ampullariidae > Pomacea > Pomacea canaliculata. The sequence goes on along the minus strand of NC_037591.1, from coordinate 42,026,995 downwards.
CACAGACACACACAGGTGTACAGAGACAAAATCAGAAAACAAGGAGAAAAGCAAAGCAGGAGTTTTATTTCCTGAGTTGTGCTCATACTGTTTCGGCGGAGACGAGAGATGGGGGAGAGGGTGGAGAGAAGGGTTGCCTGCAGCTTAGTAAATGCATCTTGGTGACTAAGGTCAAGGGTCAGCACCTGGCGTTGGGCATCATGTGAGACCAAAGTATAAACGGAGACAAAACTGTCAAAGTCTGGGACTTGACCAAATGTTGGGGGGTCACGGACGGAAGACCGTTATAAAGTGGGAGTGAACCTTGCTGTTCCTGTTGCTGAAGTTGGAGAACAGAGAAAATGTCATGGAAGTGCGCTTCATACCATCAGCGAAACGGTCAGTGGCCCCCGCTTCAGACATGACTGGGGTTAGGGCAGCATCATATGGTTGAAAGGAGCGTCACGGTCAGGTTAGCGCCGCAAAGCATTTCACCTGAGTGCTGCCACAGCGCATGTCCACTATGTTCCCATGTGTAAATTGCAACCACCCACATATTATGAAAGAGAAGCACACAAATAACGTGAGATAAACATGATCAAGATGAAAGAAAGGGAGCGAGGCAGCACCATTTAAAAAGAAAGTCACTACATGTTGCCAGAACGGCTTGCAACGATCAAACAAAATTACCATACAACAAAATCTATTACTTGTCCCTAACATCCATTGCAAACATTGTTTTAAACAGCAATGAACTCACAAAGTGCAGCAAAATACCAACACTACTACTGTTTGATATATATCATTCATTAAAATAACCCTAAATTTCTCACAATATAGTGACATCACAATGTATCAGCTGTAGGCACACTTCTCATTACATCAACAGAAAGTATATTTTGCGATTTAGGCATCAAGTAAAATCTATTAAGGAATGCTGATAAAATATGAGGCCAGGAATGATGGTTATGTGATAATGACTAGACCTTGAAAACATGGTCGTGTCAATCCAAAACATGCTATCCAAACAAACCACTAACTGTTGCTACTCTGTATTACGATTATTTACAATAAATCACTAAGGCTCATTCCACAAGCTCACATACTCCTGCTACCATCCACACATTGTTTCACTCACACACAAACGCTTTGTGTACACACACAGAATTGAATTTACAGCTTACATGCAGTTTTGCAATAAATCAAGTCCTTAAAAATTTCATGCTTATTGGCAATTTTGTGCTTTTAGCTCTAATAAAAAAACAAAACAAAAAGGCTGTGCATTGTTGCCAAAGGATCTCTGGATTGCCAGAACAAGCAACCATGAAATTATTGTGAACTCTTCAGCAAAAGAAAAGTTGCCACACAAACACAAAAATTGAAACTCCTCATTTAGCACATACTGTTCCCATATGCTGCAATGTTCCTTTACTAACATTATAGCACATACCAACTGTTCCCGTATGCTACGATGTTCCCTTGCTAGTATTATAGAGAATGAAACCATTTATTTCACAGAACTATATTCTCAAAGCATGATTCTACAAAAAACGCCAAGAAAATCAACAGCCTCCACCCTCAATCCCTTTTTAAGCTTTAGGTTGGTTGTGGAATTCAAACAAATGTGCAAGGAACTGGGCCAACACTTTAATGCTAGCACAGGCATCTCTCAGAAAATCTTTGATGGAAGAAACTGTTGGAGTGGACAGCAACTGAATGCATTTTAAAAGTTATATCTATAGTGATAAAAGTCAAATCATTGTGTGCTTCAAAAGGATGAAGGCAAAGATTCTGAAGGGCATGTTACAAAAAATTACCCTAAAACCGTCTGTAACAATTGACAATATTCTGAGAGACCCTTGTTTAGTGCATATGACAGCCTGGACACAAATGGTGAACATAAAGACGACCCAAGAACGTACAAAAGTGACTAGATAAAAAAAAACCAAAAGGCAGGAAATTGTGAAATGCTGAACTAATAGAAAATGTGGAAGAATTTAATTTTATTTGTTAATAAGGCGGCATCATAAAACTACTTGAATCCATAAATCAACAAAGATACATTTCAGTCACTTTTCCACTTTAAATATGCTTCTACCAAAATATCTTAGACTAGAAAAACTCGCCTGAGACATATAAAAATAAGAAAAATGCTGCTGAATGAAATATCTTACTGTTCAGTGTACCTATCATCAAGCACTGCCTCACAGAGGTACCCATAATGTCCTGGTGGGATTTTATTTTAAGTTTTTGATATGACGTAGTGGCATTAAATTAATCCAAGCACAGATAAGCCAACATGCATTTATGACATTTGAGTTCATTCCTGGAAATATGATTTATAGGCTGAAAGGCTGGCTATTTATTTTTCCCATATTGTGACAACAAATGAAAAAATATTGTATCTCTGACAACAGTTCCCTTACAAATTATTTTAATTCTTCTATCAAGTCCTTATCTAATTATATCCAGTCTGACATGACTTATGACCCACAAAATAATTATAGATCATGACATTGCACACCATGCAAAAAATTCTAAAAAGGTTTTAAAGAAGACTAGAAGGAGAAAATGCCTTAAAATAAATTAGTGGTTTAGAAAGTCTTCACGTAGCTCAATCACTTTTTCTCTTCTGTTTCCACCCCATCTTGTGGACTAGTAGTTTCCAAAGCAGTATTTTTTCTGTCCGATAATTGAATGTCTTCAATCTGATTCTGCATGGGCACATCTTGAACTTTGGACTCTGGTGTGTCATCTGCAGGCTCCACCTCCCCAGTTTCTTCACTGGACTCCTCATCCTCATCTGATGCTTCCTCTTTAACTTCATTCACTAGAATTTTTCGGGGATTTATCTAGAAAAACACAGCAATAATACAATTCAAACATTTTTAAATGTTATTCTCCGACACATGGTCATGTTAATAAGCCATGATTGAATTACATTTTCAGAGCTTTTAGCTATTTTCAGGAAGCAGCCATAAATGCTATAGGATTCTATCAGCTGAGTGACCTTAGAAGTTAAGTGTACAGACTTCAATTTCTGAAAATGAAGACAAACTTTACCCGACTCTGCTGATGGCTTCAAAGATGATGCACCTTGCAAATTCACCAGCTTAGGTGGCAACGGCCTCATCTTCTTTGATGTATTTAAATAATAGCAATAACAGCAGCGAAAACCTAAAGCAGAATTTGCAATTAGCAATCCAAGAAAACACTATCCATTGGCTGTTCTATATATTTTTTAAAAAGGCGTTTCTCTGATTCTTTGACAATTTTCTGATGACCCTACTATGCAAGATTACCAAAAAAAAACCAAACAATATCTGCCAAATGAGCATTGCCCATATTAATTAGTAATTCAATGCAACAAGCAAACTGAACTCCCTTGTTGCTAAGTAATTTCTTTAACACAACCTGGTCTAGAAATTACTTAAACTGAAAGAAATACAAAATTTGTTTTGTTTTGCATGGACAATGGCTATGGAATGATATATGAGAATATAAGAGTTTTAATCAGAAAAACAAAACAGAAAGAAAATGAAAAATGAGCATACTGAGATATTCAAACTCCTCAGGCAAGGCCATGCCATTATGTGAGTGACACTGCTGACAAATAAGAGCGTATCTGTTCTGAGGCCCATCTCCGACCATGAAGTCAATCAATTTGTCAACTGCACCTCGTTTCTGTGGCAGTACTGTGCGTGGCATGGGTGGACCTGGAGGTGAACCTAGATACATATTATTACCTCATAAACATGAAGCTTGTCAACAACAGATCTGCTTAACCTAGAGCAAGGCCAAGAATTTTCTCAGCCAGGAAAATACTAACAGACAGACCGAAAAGTATTTCTACGTCATGACTTCACATATTAGGACACATAAGTATTCTACTGTCATGAGTCAGTTCACTGACTTACAGAAGAACCAGGACTATATCTAAATGGCTGCAGAAGCCAATCTAAGAAACTCAAAAACATTTTTTGCTTTAAAAGCATTTTGGCATACTGTGTTTATTCCTTGTTACTCCTCGAGGAGCTGAGGGCCGTAAATCTCTATACAACTACACTCCATAAAAGCAATAACAGGGACGTGCTATTTCTAGTTCTCAGTCAAGATAAGACCCAAAAGCAACACAACTGTTCCATGATGAACATGCTATCATCATCTGAAGAGCAATAATTAGCTCAAAACCGATTCTGCAAGAATGTGTTCTATGCTTTCATCTGAAGCATGGTATAATTAGATCTGATATATTACGTGCTGCAAGAAGTTTTGCCCTGATAGAGAAATGCTTGTAAAGCTTTGGATATAATTATAAACAACACAAAATCATAGACCTAAGGCAGAAGTGGCCTTTTGATGTTGAAATTGTGGTTTACAAAAATTTTTTTTTATCATTTAAAATTTTTAAAAGAAATAGTGATAAGAAACCAAGATAATACTTGCTATCTGATCTCAAGATGCAATCTGAGAATCAATGTTTCACTTCTAATGTAAACATAAAAAGGGTACTATGGGTTTCTTACTGTATCCTGCCTGCATCATAAATTGTGGTCCTGAAGCAGGACGAAAAGCAGGTGTTCCCATGGCACTTCTTGGTGTATGACTCGGGTTAAATGATGGTCTAGCAGGGGTGCTGCTTCTAATCAAAGGCATTCTTGGTGTTGCAGGCTGAACTCGGACACGCTGACGTAGGTCTGTAGCACAGAACAAGGCACTAAGCAGGGACTTGCATACCCATGTCATATTTTGGCTATTTTGAGGTACTCAGGTTCCCTATTTCCTTTCAAGCAAAAACAAGGGGGTGAGGTGAGGGGCCACATTTCATTTGAGTCTTCCTGTCCCAAAAGTGTGATGAGCATGTGGTGACAAAAGAAGCAAAAGACTTATTTCCTGTAAAGTTTCATCTACGGTGGTAAACCCCTTAAAAAAATTAGCTTGAGGTAAGTAACAGCATTTAAAACTGAAAACTAAATCTAAGCTTTAATTTTTGGTTGATAAAATGCAAAAGCCCTGCAAAAGGCAAGTGTATGCATTACCAAGGTAACTGAATTTTACCTTAGATAACTAGATAACTAACAGATTTTCTCTTCTATGCCAGCAAACAATAGTTTTTGCTTTGTACTAAGGCAAATAACTTTAAACTGTTAACAGCCAAGATAATGCAGCTGTGTATATGCCTACATCCCCAGTCTTACTTACATGTTCCACGTTCTTGAAGTTGTGCTGGCACTTCACTAGGTTTCTGCAAATATCAGGTCTATTAACTTTCACCATTTTCTGAGCTCATTCTTACAAATTATTCTGTATACCAAAGGAACTAAGAAGCACTTTTAGGAAATTCTGCTTCCTATCTCTATCTTGCCCCCCCCCCCCACTCTCTCTCTTACACACACATACACAGACAATATCAAGAATAGCATATACTGCAAGCATTGATATCATTGTTTTCCTGCTCTTTCATTCTGTTTTCTACTTGCTTCATATAAAAGTGATAAACACTTTTTTAAGTCACTCACAATCTTGATTTTTCAATTATCCTTTAAATGCTTTTAAGACCTGTGAAAACTGTAATGTTTAATATCATATGAAGATGTATGAACCCACATGAATGTGAAACGATATACTATACCCAGGGCTTCTGCTAAGGCCAAATTCTTTGGGGTCCCAGGGACCCCTTCTTCAGATTTTTAAGGGGTCCCTGTTCTTCGCCCAAATTTGAAGGGGACCCCATTGACGAAAATTGAAGAGGTCCTCCGAACTTTTAATGCGTACTGTACGCAATTTTTTGCGTAAGCAGAAGCCCTGTATACCTATTATACTAACTGTTATTTTTTAACAACTGCAGTATAGCATCAAGCACACTACGCAAATGATCCAGCTTGGAACAATGAACACAGTGCCTTGTGTCCAAATGCACATAAGGAACTGGTGTTAAGATCCAACACAACAATGCACAACCATCAGGAAGAACATAGGAAACAAAAGTGTCAACATTTTTGCCAACACTTTTGCTTGCACTCACCTGTAATTTGGTAGCAACAGTATGCATACTCACCTAAATTTTTACATAGCCTTACTAAATTCTCTTTAAAACCAAACTATCAGCAACATAGAAAGAAGAAACAAAACTGTTGCAAAAGGATGGTCAAGAACAGAAAGCATTACCTCCTTTTCCAATGGCTTCACGACAGGGGACTCATCAAATTCTGCCTAGCACATGAACCAAATTGCTACTTTCAATCATTATATGTCCATTAAGAAATCTAAAAGACTGTGGCATAATTTATTGCAGGTTACTTGCTGCTGACTGAGATGTAGATTACAAGAAATAACCTTCCTCAAAACTTCCAAAAGCTGGATACACAGATTTAAAAAAAAAAGCTGTTATAAAAAAGATAATCAACGATGAAGTCTCAACATCCAGCTAGTTCCTACTTTTACTTTTATCAAACAATGGTTTTATTATATAGAATATCTTTAGTTCAGATCATTCACAAGCTTCAATTATGAGCTTGCAACCATGTTAAACACTACAGTCCCTTACCTAACACTACAGTAAACGACACATATAATAACATACCTTAGTATGAACAACACACTTTCTAAACACGTCACACAACAGGCAAAAACTGCAAACTTCTGTCAATTAAATTACCTCTAGCTGCTTAAATCTTGCAGGGTCATATTTTTCCAAAATTTCCTTTGCCTTTTTGTATGTCTCTTTTTCCATGACTTCTTCAAGCTACAAAAGCAGAGCCACAGACAACTTTTTAAATTAATAAAGTGGTTTTAAATGCGCAATACAAAGATTTATTGTCAGTAATTAGCGTTTCATCACAAAAAAGTTTTTACTTTTTTGGGCAAGAGGGAGACAATGATTTTTATTAATTCACCTAACTGCTCTGTGCTTTAAAAGGGGCAGCTGTACAATACCTCAATATCTGTTTAATTACCTTCGAAAGTAACAGATGTGAATATAAAGCACACAGAAACTGAATCTCCACAAGGATTACAATATTAACATATTCCAGCTACAATGATTACAATATTTCTGTTTTCTCTTTGAGTAGCAGCACCTTGTCTTCCTTAAGAGCATGAGTAAATCCAGTCACCACACTTTTCATTTACACATTATCATTTTATATAACTCATTTATGAAAATACTACATACAATTGTTTTCTTCTGTGCACGAAGTTCACTCAGAGCAAGTTCTGAAAAAAAAAAAAAAAAACTTTCAAAATTGAGAAAATCAGTAAGGCTGTGCATGAACGGAGCTCAGTCAATAAAAATATAATATCAAAATAAAATGTTTCTGTTTACAAACAATACAAGTTGTATTCACAATCTTAATATAGTTCCACAAAATTTAATGAAATTTACAGAAAAGAAAATCCCAGGGATGGAATTCATGTTAAGCCCACAGTCCATTTACCAGTTATAAGCTGGCCAAGCTGATAACCTGCATACACCTTGCAAAGCTTGACACAATGGGCACAACAATGCATGGGCCCAAATCTTGCAGCATGCCGAAATGAGGTTTTCCGCTTGATTGGACTGTAAGCAGGTTACATGAAATCCCCTATAGGTATTCACATTGGTTTTATATATTTAAACCATTGGTTGCGTGCATGCAGACTCAAGAGGCCACCACAGCAAAACTAGTGCTCTGTCTAAAATTTAATTTGGCATAGCTAAAATAAGTGTCCTGCTCTCACAGGGATGATAACTACCATCAGCGCATTTAAAAATAAACATTTTCATCATTTACCCATGAATCACCAATTCAATGTTTGTGTTCACTTCTTTATATTTCCTATTTCTATGTATGTTAATCGATAACATGTGGTCTGTATATTATTTTGCTTACCACTTGCACTTAGTCTTTGAACAAAGTACCAGTGAGTGAATTTTCTTGCTCCCCATACTCTGAAATTCAAATAAAATATTCTATAGTGTTCTGAAGGATATGAAGAAAAACATATCAGTGATAGAATGAAAACAGAAAATTACCCAGACAGGTTATAAGAAAAACAATAGTATCCCTTGAAAATATTCTGCATTATCATAAATGTTATACATCTTAGAACATTATAGTATCACTATCACCCACTATATTACTTATTATAGGCATAATTATTAGCATAAATTTTTGATAAATATTTTAAGAGAGCACATTTCTTGATGAAACATAACCAACTACACCAGGACTTACAAAAATGGGAAGATAATAAGTGGAAAGGTATACAGCAATGTTTCCTGCCATGTCTTTGGAAAGTAGAGATAGTAGAAGACCACAGCAGCAATTATGTACAGTAAGATGGAATACAGCAGGAGACTTGCTACTATCCTCTTTTGCAAGACTTGGCTACGACGACGATTTTGCTCAAGTCTGGACATGTCCTGATGACAGTTAAATTTAGGTTCCTTGCTGCATTAGATTTATTATCAGTTTACAAAAGACATGAACAAACTGAACTATTAAAAGTATCAACTAATTATGTCATTTATCATATTCCCATTTGAACCAATTTATAAATTCACCCTTGCTGACATTTGCTGCTCTTTTCTTGACATGTGTTGCAAACATTTTCTCAAATCTACAATTTGCACAAAATTCCAATAATACATTATTCAAAATCTACAAGAAAAGATTTCACATTCTGCATGTTATATTAGGACTTTACAATATAAAATGTGTACATGCAAGCACACATGTACATATACATGTGTAAAGAGACATACGTGTATACACACACAAAAATTAAAATACACCTGTGCTCTTTCCCCCTGCTCATTCGTCTGCAAACGTAACAAAACTAACACATTATTACCAAAAGCCTATGAACATCTTGCAGTAAGTCCTAACACTTTGTAAAGCAGCTTTTTAACTGCAAGTTAGTGTCTTACGTGGAATTAATGTACTGTTTGACTAAAAAGATTAGCTTTGTGGGTCTGCATATGAAATTGTATGGATTAGCCCTATTGATCAGGCAGTACACCATAGGTACCCATCTTAGAAAAAGAAAGTATATACTTTTACCATGAAGCTGCAGCACAAAATATCTGCAAAGAAAATGTCTTAGTGCAATCTGTTCCTGGCAAAGTAAGAAATGAAGATTAAATTTTAAAAAAACTTCACTTACCTTGTGAATTTTGTCCAAAGTTTCAATAGTTGACAGCTTTTTCTGGGAGAAGAACACAAGTTAACAAATATATTGAACTTGGAAACTAACCATTATAGAGCTATAATCATTTATGTATTTAAAAAATACAGTTAAAGAAATGCTCTAGACATCTTCAATATGAATTATTTTTCTTAAATTATTTTTATATATTTGCCACTTTTTTAAATGCTAATTTTTTAAGGCCTCTCACTGAGTGTATGCATTGTTCAGATTGTGGGAGAAAGATGCATAAGGGAAAGAGCAAGTAATTACACTTATCCAAAAAGATTCCTTATAAATTTGGGGGAAGGGGCGATGATTTGAGTAGTGATTAAAGCATCTGTCATCATGACACTGAGAATCTTATGTTATGAGCTTAGATCTCAGCTACGATACTCCTCTCTACAGATGTGCCACCTGTTTGCAGGGCTGACCTTTGGTATTTCTCCACCCCAAGTATTTATTCGTATATGTGTACTTATTGACAGAGAGAGAGAGAGATTGTCTTTTTGTGAATGATTGTTAATGTGTTTTTGATATCTGCTTAAAGTGCTCCTGTATCTTCGTGTATACATCACTAGAATGAGTTATGTAAAGTGCTTTAGGGTTAAACAGATTACCTTATACATTGTGTGCGTGTACGTACGCACATGTAGGCGTAGTATTTGTCAAATGCTTTTCACTTTCGCTTTTCGATGTATTTTGTATGTCATTATTACTTAATGTGCCCATGCTTCCCAATCTAACCAATGAATATTGAACCAAACCGATGTCTTATCTTTGTGGGAAAACATCGCTGTTCAACCCTTTACTGCTGTAGCAACTCTTGACAATATGTAAAACCATCTTAAGAAGATGCGATGAGAAAGAATATGTGACGTAGAATATTAAGCTAGCAGCAACACCCTTTTCTTATTAGTTCAATCCAGCTGCGTGGATATAGCACGGCGAAAACCGAATATTTACAAGGGCAAATCCGTTTTTGGCGGCTGCGCTGTGATAACGACAGATTTTCAATCAAATATTCAATAATGCCAAGCTAAAGTTAGCACACATTGTTCAGAGATTTAATTCATTATTTCTGAAACTTACGCTGAATCTAGACGTTATTATGCCCATTGCCTTTTCGTGAAAAGGAACCTTTGAATTAGACGGTTTCTCACTTGTTTGCGTACCACGGGGGAAGACATACGCAGTTATCTCCCTTACACACGTTCGTGCTAGTTACTTCCCCATTGATCGAGCGAGGATCGGCATTCTTGATGATCGGGATGAACGATATTGCGAGAATAATTTTGTTCTAGGGCTCTCTGTGAGAATGTGAAAATTGGTACATGTAGCTGATACTGATCGGGCGCAATTAAAAGCTGTCGTAATCGTGTCCGAAGCTGCAGAGGTTAAGCCTTATTACGAATTAATTTATTTTATTATTGAAATAAATATGGTATTTAGACTTATTATCACCAGCCGTGCCATATAAATTACAATATATTAATAAATTATAAAAGCTCGATTTTCAGATGACGGAAGAAGACTAGAGGCTAGCCTTTCATATTAAATCGACAAACTGGCTTCATCCTGAAGAAATGTATTGGCATCTCGCTTTGCTACCGGTCTATACATTACAAAATCAGAAATTTGTCATGGGAAACCAATTCAGTTCTTTGACAGTCTGCTTGAAACAAAATGTCAAAGCACTCGATTGTATTGGAATGGTGGTATTCAGTAATATTTGACATGTTGCCACTTAAAGTTCTCGAAAGCCGCTTTTCCTTGACGACGACTTCTATTTTGAAAATTATGCCTTATGTTAATGGGAAGTGGTGTTTGTTTATGCCAAGTGAGCAAGTAAGGCTACATTTATGGCAACGCAGATGGTTTTGTAAACACATGCCATATTACACTCAACAGAGCAAGAACATATTCCCAGGATCGTCATCTAAGATACCTAACATTGTTAGTTGTGATGAAACTGCTGCTTCACTGGACTCGCAAAATATCAATCTCGTTACCAATGGCTCAGATAACCAACACCATCTCTGTTGGCTGTTATGCAAGAATTTTGTTTCACTGCTTGCAAAATCTTAAAATGACTGAAACTCTGCCATTTTATTAAGTGATTTTCAGGCATTCTGAGACAATCACTGTTTGTCACCCTTGAACGTAAATAAACACACTGGTCCATGTAACACTTGACTGTTTTTTTTTATATACTTTTTATAGCTTTATTTCACATACAAGAAAAATTTTTACTGCGAAGAAAAAAATAGCTAGTGACTATTTTATAGCACAAATGGCAGTCAAAACATTACACAAATATCAGCATTACAAAATGTTACCTCATTTCTTGGACAAAAAGCAATTATTATACATGTACTTCAAAAAAAAAAAAATTACCCATTTTAATACACGGCTACAAAAAAATGCCACAAAGACAACTTGTTTATTTTGTGTGACAAAACTGTACAATGCACAATTTCTTTTAGAACAATTTAAAACATTTCAACCCATAAAAAAACAAATGTTGAGAAAAATTTTAAACTGTTACAATGTGCAAATTTTCAAACATTTGAGAGATAAAGCATGCCACTTGGAAATCTGTGAAAAGTGGTGGATTCCAATGACATACACCTTCTAGATTTCTAGAGAAAAAACATGCACAAAGAAAGGAAATAGAAGTTTAAATGCTGAACTTTACCTCTTATTTTCATTACCCATTCTCCTCTAATGTCATCCAAGTCTTTTACTTTTTTAACACAAACTATCAATAGCTTCAGCTTTTGGCCAAAACTGAAATGCATCTTTTGGCTATAAATGTAGAAGTGGGTCAGTATTAATCAGTAAATACCCAGGGTGCAAATTGGATTCAGATAATGTCTATGACCAAGCATTGACAACTACATGAATCCTCATAAAAATATGCTTGCACTTGATTCAACAACACTATTTTCAAGTCCATGGGAAAAAATTGCGACTAATAAGCCATCAAACACACACACACACAAATGATAAACCAAACAGTTACAGTACCAATTTTGTGTTTATGCATTGTCATATTTATGCAAGTATATAAGGGCTAATAATCATAATTAGTACACCCAACAGTAATCCATGTAGCACTACCAACAGTGCACCAACAGGAAACTTTGGTACAAACGATAAATACTTTTGTAATAACCATAAAATGCGCAAAGTCCTGCCTGTGAAGACATAAAAATTGTCAAGACATACCTCCTCTCTGGTGGATGTTGCCTGACAAAAAAAAAAAAAAAAAAAATGAACAGTTAAAATAAAATTCGAGACAGGTGAAGATGCTTAATCACGAGATAATCCAATGATTGACAGGATATAAATAAAGATATTGATGATGTCCAGGTAGAGATTCAGCGCAGCAAATATGTACTCCTCTGGTGACAGTGAGTATTTGTGTTTTCCACCGATCATCAGCTGAGTATCAAAGACAAGATACTGAAAAGAGAGAAAAAAAACACCCCAATGTTTTAAACATCAAGCTGGTGCCTGAATAGAGTATTGTAAAAAAAAAAAAAATGAATTTCCTGTGTTTTGATTTAAAAAGGGAACTTCAAAATCAAAACTAGGCAGTTTGAGGTAATCATGGACAGTAAAAAAAAAACCCCCCACGTTCACAAAACCATAAGCTAAAAAAAAAATGTTGGAGGTATTGGTAGACAGCACCTTTGTGGACAGATTAAGAAGGAAAAAAAAAACCCCATACATAGTAGTGCAGTTCTAGTCAGCTCATTCTTATCTCCAGATCCAGCCCAGCTCAAAATGTTCAAAACATTCTTCAAAGATTAAGCTTGTGCACTATAATTTGGTTTTTAAAAAAGAAAAAAATTGGGCACTCATAACAGCAGAAATAGAAGAAAATTAATATTTGTTGATTGTGTGTAAGCACATAAGGCAATTAATTTTCTAAACCAAGAGCTGGCAGTACAAAGAACTGTACCTATTCAAAATAACGATGCACTTTCTTGGAAATTCCAAAACTAAGCATATTCACCATATGCATAAATTCACACATACATAGATCTGTCTGTGGTCTATTAGCTATTAAGTTCAAGTATAACTGAAAACACAACTCACTGCAGAAAAAATCAGTGCACCAATTGATGCATACACCATGCTCAGGATCTGCCAAAAAAAGGAAAATACATTACTTGGTCACAGTCTGTTTTCAATACTGCAAAGTGTTCAAAATGTTTAGTAACCTTAAATCACATAGAATAACATTGTAATCAGGACTGCATTAACTGCTCTTATAGCTTTCAGAGATTAACATTTTTTTTTCTTAAAACAGATTAGTAAAGACACATACCCTGTTCTGGAATATTAGGCACAGAAATCCAAAGCAAATCAGAATGATGACAAACACAAATAACATTCCTCCCATCATGGTGAAATCCCACTGCAAAGAATATGTCAATTAGAATAAGTATGCTATGCAACAAGCAGACATGAGGCAAACCAACACTGCTCTAATGAAGAAATAATTTCTTTGCTTCTTAATAAATGGTTCTTCTATTGAAAAACATATATTCATTACTTTACATAGTATACATAGTCTGTCTAAATGCAAATGTAGGACATATATTTTACAAACATAAAATGTGGATGCATGTGCACAGACCAATACATATTTGGAGCAAAAAAATTTTAAGCATCCTCATATTTATTCTATACACTAAGATCCTATTAAAGAACTTTAGAAAATAATTACGCAAGAATTCTAATTAATGTAACTTAATATCATAATGCTTTGAAGCAATACATCAATCAAATACATAAAAAACTTTTGGATGAATTTACTTTTGTCTGGAATGCAAACACCGTCAAGGCAAGGGCCACGACCTGAAAAATTTTAAATGCCATTTAAAAGTGATTTGTGATTTGACACTAATTTGTACTTCATAATCCTTACTATAAAATGCATTAGTTTTTAATTTGCCTTAACAAGTTTGTGAAATAATCTTTTTTCCTGCTGTGTTTGAGCACACATTAGCATTTGTGCATGTGCTTGAATATGTATGCTAATGTGTGAGTTAATGGAACAAGAACAGATGCTTTAAGCCTTTTTAAATACCTTTATTATTATTTATTATTATAATTAAAGTATGATTACAGTTTTACAGTACTCAAATACAAATATACTGTTGCGCTATGCACATGATAAAATGAGAAACATCTTCTAGCAATCTAATTAAGTTAAACAGCTTAAATTCCAAACTAAAGCTGTAGGGTAGACCTTACAATTTTGTATCAGTATTGTGACTATGCTACACTAGCACCACAACGTGTGGTGTAAGAAAGAAAAGTCAGACAACACAAAAATGGATCAATCCTTATTTTAGGAGATGTAAAACTTACTGCTGTGATGCCAACAGCCAAAAGAACTTCATCTTTCTCATAGTGGCTGCAAAAATAATGGGAAAAAGCCTATAAGCTGTGCTGTTATTTTATCAATAAACCCAAATTAAAAGTTTTGTTAAGTAGTGCAAAACTTGATTGATATTTCACAAACATGACACGAGCATCAGTATTTACAAATTCAAAGATTGGTATTTCAAGAATTATTGGAAACATTATCATTGCTCACAGGTTGTACTGAGTGTTCATTGTACTTTTATATGAGTCTGCAAATTCCTACCTGGAGATGGTTCCAAGCAGAAAGCCTTCGCACACAGTCTGGAAAAATAATTACACAAATGAATAACAGGTGAATAGGTATATTCAGCATTATTATTTATTTGTCATTATCACTTTTTTTATATTCATATACATTTCACCTTTTAAAAAAATGTCATGTTTTACACAGAAACATGCACTGGGAATTTAATTTAGGCAAACAGCAAATCGCTTCTATCTCGTAGCAAAGAGATATAAAAGTAAGGCAGCTTGTTAACAGAAAGATGTGGGAGATGGGGGAGTGAGTGGCGTTGGGGAGAAAAAGTAATTTTATTGGAATGTAAAAGAGCTACTTACAAAGACGGTCAGCAGAATTAAATTTATTGGGTAGCTGCGCCGAACGTTGGGGCAACAGGCTAGGATGATCAGTATGATGAAGGTTACTAAGCTGTTTAATATGAACATAAAATTAAACCAAGATGTACAACCTGAAGCCAGACAAACAGCAGGTGGATGGTTCAGTCAGCTAAACTTATCATTATCATGACTGCTAGTGGCTAGTAACATATCGTGTACCTGGCCCCTGAACACCATAAATGAGAGTACAATACAGTAAAGTGAGGAATGGGAAGCAGAAAATGGGTCATGTGTCTAAAAAGCTCAAAGAATTTAATATCCATCGAACTCTGTATAAGCTCTTCTTGCATAACATGGATCCATTCCCCTTCCACCAATATTAGACCTATTGTTTTACAGACTGTTCTACGGCTTATAATTATATTACCTCAGATCAAGCAAAAACAAATGCATTTTATAACATGCTGGTTATACAAACTGCCTACACAGGATAATGGTCACTATCAAAAACATCCCTCACACTAACTCAAGAAAGATGGGTCACCACCATTAATATGAGTACACAATCTAACGACCTGAATGAGATAATGGTCATAACATTGAACCATGGATTAAATGTGTTCTTGCACAGTTATCTACTCCTGCTACATTGTCAGTACAAAGCTGTAGTTGATTAAGGATTTCCAGCTCACATCACACAAGATGATATGGAACTTCTCAAGTGCAAACCAAATGAACCTCCACAACTGGCTTCTCTAATGTGGATTTCTAATCAGACCATATGTTAAAAATATAAATCAGAGAGCCTATTAATGGGCATGTTAATTTCTGCACTGTGGAAGCTGAAAATCACTTAATAAAAAAGTTATTTTGTTATCACTGTTAAGTGCAATGAGCCTATTAACAAAGAAATTACTTACAGTCCAACAATGTACATCCAAGGGTTATTCACAGAGTAGACTTTGACTGCATCCCTAAAAACAGAAATGCATTGTAGCACATTTTTAAATCCATGATTTTTCAAGGCATTACAACGTATAATACCATCAATATACAACAATAAGAGATGACAGTATTTAGGAAAAGAGCTCTGTTCCTGATTTGAAATGCATCCTTACTGATCTTTTAATGTCTTCAGGATCAGATATGTGTTGATGTGCAATACTATCAAGCAAGTGGAAACACAGCTTGTTCAAGTCTCATCAAACTCACTAATGTAAGGCCTGCTGTGAACAACTATGGACAAGTCTTAGCAGGTAAATATCAACTACAACAAAATAAAATGGGCAAAACTATGTCTCTATCAATCATTTACACTTTCAGTTTTTTTGAGAGATGAAAAATAATAATCTTCCATTATAAGCTTTATTTTACAAAGAATGCAGTTAATCACATGATACTACGGAATCAGCTGCAACCATAAAGACTGATGTTTCTGTTACCCATCATAACTGACTGCACCTTCTACTCTCCATTGTCATAGTCATACTTACACATATAAAAAAAGAGCAATCATAAATCCAGTAACCAGGATCTGGAGAAACAAAATGGCATAAACTCTCCGAATGAATCCTGAAACAAAATAATGTCATTAAACTATTGCATGTTCAACTAGTTTTGTATGATAAAATATAAACCTCAAGACTAAAAGCTCCAAAAATCCTATCTGTTTTTCTTCTGGAAAATGTACATATTTTGACAATTGTTTGTCCTCTTAATAAAGAGTAAACTCATAGCAGCTTAAAAATAATTATATAGGTAGTCATCATTTTGTTAATTAGGAGTTGCTATGAAAACATTAAAAAAGTTCTGAACCCTTCCATAAGTATCAAATCGATGCCAATATGTCTATGTTGAATCCTTTCCCTGTGTAGCAGGTGATGGTGTACCTCTATCTAATCTTTTTCTTGTGTGACAGCATTTTAAGTGGTACAAAATATGGTTTATCCACAATTTTGCATAATTCTGAAATGGTTTTATTCGAATGAAAGATTTAAAAAAAAACCCTAATAATCTAAAAACAACCAAAGTTAATGCAGGTTTCTTCACATAATATATACTCACAGTTATAGGTAACACTATTTAATTATTGTGATGATCCTTACCCAATCTAACAGATTTTTCTGAAAAACTGTCAGCATTGAAGAATCCATCCTCCTGCCCTCCAACTTCTGGATCACTGTACATGTTGGTCTTTTATAATTAAAGTTTTTTCTTAAATATAAAAACTCTCCTTCCGTCCTGAAAATAAAATGATAACTGAATATTTTTTAATGTGCGATTTTTTTCACATCAGGATGTATATAACTAGCCAGTAGTCACATAGACTAAACCTGAGGCCGTACAAACTGACAGAACTGAATAACATTATTTTGATTTTAAATAACATATTTCCAAGTAAACCAACAGTTCTGAAAGACTGTGATGTTTTACCGCAACGACTTCCAACAGATTAAGATGATGATTCACCGATTCAAATCACATTATACACCACAGAAACTTGTTAACGCCGTTGTCTAACCACTTACTACGTATATATAGATTGCGATCACAATCAATAACATAGACTTGAATTTAAAAAAAAGCAAATCTATAAGTCGCGCGGTCTTTGAAGAGATTATTATAACATCCAGATGTTACAAATGAGACTGCTGTCTGACAAGTTGTACATCCTATATTACGCCACTGTGGCACTAGAACTTTCCTCTACCTTCTCGCATTCTAATCATAGTTCTACGAATTGTAAACAATCTCAGATTACTGCATTAGTCCGAATATAAAAAAAATTAAAAATTCACTATCACTTGCAAAACTCACACAGAACCTACCTTGTTCTCGAATAATAAAAGCCTGACCTCAGACTAATTTACTGTGAATAAGGTGAGGACCTTAATACATCTGTTACGCTCTGCTGGTGGTTGAGATAAACACCATGACCCGACCTTGCAGACCTCCGACACAGGAGAGCGGCGTTCGAGTCACAAACTCCGTAAAATGTCTCAGTAGTCTCCGTGTTCAAAACTGCGTAGATAAGAAGTGACACGTCAACGATTAGAAAAAGAACTTTTAAAAATACGCTACATGAATTTACTGAGAACACACACACATAGTTGCATGGTATACACGCGATAGCAGTTTGTGCGTGTGTGTATGTGAAATGTATAGGACCGTACTTTAATTTCACGGACGGATATATTATTTTAGTTCGTGGTACTTTCGAAGAAAAGAGATGAAAGTTCCGGGTTGTGCTAGAAGTTTGGGCTGAGACAATTGTGCGATTACTGATATGAAAGGCATTCAGTCGCTGGCCTACACTTGCATGGTAATTATTAGTGTTGAGGTTCTTCGATCGGCACGAAACAGCTGGGATCAGTGGGATGGTAAATGACAAAACAGCGATAAATTAATTGTAACCAACATGTCAGTCCCTGATAGCTATACGTACTAGGGGTGAGCTAGTCACACAAGAACACAACAAAGGTCAAAATTGCCGGATAACTGTAGATTTTATTCAGAGTTTCATTCAGCAGCTGGCCTGCATTCTACCCTAGCAAGGATCGAACAATTATAGGTGCCCATAGCCTTCCTGAGATATAGCCTTCGATCACCTCTAGACTAACCCCCGTTGCAATATTGTTTTTGATATAATTGTATCTTATATTTTTATGCCACCTCACTGTCCATTAATCTAAGTGTCCCTTCCTCTGTTTCACATTACATCCTGTCTTCTAGCTTTGGTGACATTCAAAGTGATCATTATATATGCATTAAGAAGAGAATTAATTCTTTACTTTTTCTGTTTTTAAATGCTGGAATTAAGTAAGCATCACCCAGAAGTCACAACTGTCGCTTTGGATGGTTTTTGCCAGAGACAGAGAGCATGAACGGAGTGAGAGGGACCAGCACGGTCTGCTCTAGTCAAATTGTTCTGGCATGGATTAGCATGTAGAGAATGAATAGAGGTGTCATGCAGAGAATGAGTGGAGGTGTGTGTGTGTCTGTTAGAGAGAAGATATCATAATCTAACACCACTGTATGCATATACATCCTAAAGTAAAGTGTATTGTTAATGATAAAATTTCTAATGTGTGCATACATAGGTAATGCTTTCCTTTTCATGCAGCTACTGTTTCTGTACATTGTTTTCCCTCTGTTTGGAATGTGCTTATGCTTTATGTTATAGGTTGCTGAGACACGGAAAAACGATGTGAACATAGATGGCTTGATGAATCTAGATTGTTCGAGGGTCATAGAAAACAAAACATGAACATAGATAGTGCAATGGTTCAGTGACGCTACCCTATTCTCCAGTAGTGGTGAAACATCTTTTCTAGTGACCACTGCAGTAAAGATGATATCCGATCTCACGCCTCGGAGGAAGCACTTATGCTGAATATATATAGAGAAGGCTAAGTCTAAGGATGTCGGGGTATTAATCTTGGTGCTCTAGTCTGCCAACACTCGTTCAAAATCCCTTCTTGACGCCAAAATGAAAGATAACCTTTCGGTAGAAAAACACTTTCGAAAAATGTAAGAACTGTTGTATATTATTTATTTCAATTAGAAAAGTGGTATAGACACAATTACAAACGTTATTGCATTTCCTAATTATACAACATCTTAACACAGATGTAGAAATTGCATTTAGTATATCGTAAACAAGTTGTAGCTCGCTGTTGTAAATGATCGATAGGGTCAAAGGTCCATTACTTTCTCGACCATCCTGTATACAGCTGTCATCTGGAAACCGGAATGAGTTGCTGAAATCAGACACACAGACACATACGTGAATATGAACATGTCTAGGAGAGGATTCTGCAATGCTGTTGTAATTATGCAAGCAAGAAGACAAGCGAGGGAGCATTTCTTTGTAGAAAGAAGTTCTTCGAACTTACCAAAGAGAAGTCCAGTGTATCCCCACCAATCCCAGCAGCCGTTAGGGTTGGTAAGAGATGCCGTCACCTGCGGGTACAGGATGATGATGTTGTTGGCTTCCCCAACCTCGTTGTATCCTGCATGGCGCACGTAGGCGTCACCTATCCTAGTCCTGTGTTAAAAAAAAAATGCAGCTCTTCGCGTTATGTTTTTCCAGAATTACAGCACTAATATTATCTTTTATTAGTAAACATTGTACACTTATTTTCGTGACTGAGCGCTGTAGATTCTGTCTTTTATAGTTCCATAAGCTTTAAGGTATAATAAGTATGATCCACCTCACAATCAGTTGATACGCACTATCTTGGTAGCTATCAAGGTTATTTTTTATGTTGAAGAATGCAACACTCACTGGCCCATCTTGCAGCCATGGAATGCCACATGCAGTTTACAGGCTGTGAAAAAGAGAGTAAAAAAGGCATATTTTAATAGGTTGCTAAGATGGAAGTTTTCATACAGTCACCTATTATTAAACGGGAACATGTGATGGAGTAAAATAAGTTTGTTTCTGTGTGCTTGTTAGCTCCTCGCCTCCACGTTGTTCTTTATCTGTATATTTCTTAGTCCCTGTCCTTCATAGTTGTTAGCTTCTCACCTGTTGGCTTCCTATAATTCCTCACTTGTGCGTGTTTTAGTTCCTTATCTTTACGTGTGTTATTTTCTAGTATGCATGCTTATTTGTTCACCTGTATGAATGTGACTCACCT
Organism: Pomacea canaliculata; assembly: GCF_003073045.1. Classification (NCBI taxonomy): domain Eukaryota; kingdom Metazoa; phylum Mollusca; class Gastropoda; order Architaenioglossa; family Ampullariidae; genus Pomacea; species Pomacea canaliculata. Next base: position 42,006,203 of record NC_037591.1, on the reverse strand, counting down.
GAATGTTTACTGGCACAGCCAGATGGAATGTAGACGTAGCCCACATCATCCATGCTGTATACTGAAGGCGATGAAAAGTAAAAGAAGTCACTTTGGTCAAATTTGATTAGCTGCAACACAGACACGGAAGATGCCCAGAGGTTCTGTTTGCGAAATCTCTGCACCATTATATTTGTTTTGCTTAGTTTTTTTTTTTTTTCTTTTGATTGTTGATAGTCATTTTATGGTACTCGACAAATGTTGAGAATCAGACAAACGGTGGAATTTTGCATCAATCTCAGACCATCTCCCCCTCCCTCCCACACAAGCAAAGAGCAAACTCTGCTTTATTTATAAGATCGACACACTAATTACGGTTCTATTAAAGACAGGTGTACTTACAGACCCATGGGCAGCTGTTCCGTGTTTCTGTAAGAGATAAGCAGAAGGAAAATTGAGAAAAGACAGACAATTAGAAATTGAAGTAGTGAAAATTTTCATAAGGTGAGATCATCTTTTTTATGTCAAGTTACAACAATATGAACATAATACACACACACAACGACGCGGGGAAAGCAACAGTAACAAACAAATATAACAGCTGAGAAAATAAGGAAAATAATAAAGAAGATGGTGTTGGTAAATAATTTAAGACAGAACTTACAAGATTGCCGCCGTAGATGTGGTTGAGGAGCTCGAATGCGGCATCGTAGTTGCAGTTGTTGAGGTAGTTGTCAGAGTTGAGAGCGTCACACCTGCCTCCATAGTTGGCCGTTGGCTGCGACAAGGAGTTGAAGTGAGGGTGGATGGGTGGAGGTATTATGATTTTGGATGGTTGCAAACTTCCCTTCCACTTATGCTAATTATCTTTAAAGTTATCCATCCTTACTCCCTTCTTTTAGTTTAAAAAATAAATAGTGTCTATAGAGAGCAGGTCCGACTATAACTGCGGACAGTATCTGAACACGTTGCCGCCACGCTATCCCTTTCAGCATGACACATCTAGTCCTTCAGAAATTTCTCACTTCAGCTGTAAGTACATCAATATCACTAAACTATGATCTTACTTCTGTTTACTCCTCCTTACCATGCAGTGTTCAGATGCAATATTGAAAACAGTCTTGATGTTGTTTTGGTTGACATAATGTGCATAATAATCTCGTATTTTTTCTCCGGCAGCTGGAAACAAAATAGCAAAATTAAACAATTTTACAAACAATTTAGTCTATTAGTCAGAAATTTTAACTGAATTTTTAAAGCAAATATATTAACACAATTATATTACTGTATATAATTTAAATTATTCATTTAATTAGCAGACATCGTTGAAGGTTATGCTTTTATCGCCAACCAGTCATAGTACGTAGATAATTACGAGAACAGACAGCACCCCCTTGTACAGACCAGGTTTGACAACCGAGTCGTGTGTGCCAGCATAAATCCAAACACGGTCGTTGCGCATGTTGCTGGTGCTGTCGATGTTGCCGACTAAAGCACCGGAGGCGGTAACTGCTTCAAGTGCAGAAACTAAGATGGTGGAAGGTAACTCCATGCAGACGCCAGTTGCTGTCACAAGGTTGCCTCCGGAACACATGAACGGGACTGTTAACAGAAGCAATTCAGTAATTAGAATGTAATTAGGGGAATTAGACATCTGGGGCTTAAGCAAGAAGAAAAACATTGAGTTACGTCCCTTTTGGTTGAGGCTGCTTGAAGATAAGTGTTGGTGAGTAGAACTAATGTACTGTGAATGTTAATTAATGTACTGTAAATGGTAATTAATATACTGTAAATGTTGATGTACTGTATTTTCAAGGCTTACCTCCAGCCACAAGACCTACTCCCATCACAACACTTGAGTGCGCTACATGGAACTGTGTTGCCATGGCAGCACCCGATGAAATGCCAGAGACTGAAAGACTTTTTGGGTCCACATTGTATGAATCTGGAACAAAATATCAGATAATTTTTTTTTATCCCTCTGTCTGTATTTTTCTTGTTTTCTTCTAAATAGTTTATAACACTACAGGAACATGGTGGCAGAGCCAGGGAGCAGTCTTCTTTACCTATTGTTGATGTTAAATGTCTAGTCGACTAGATTTCTTTATACCACTGGATAGAACTCGCTTCAAAATACTTCTTCCTAAAGTGAAAAACATCTTTCCAAGATATACGCCTACAAATACTACCTTGCACAGAGTAAGGTCCAAAACGCAGGCACGGTAATGCAGAGGATGCCTTTAGGTTATCATGGGTACAACTAATATGAAAGTTTGTATTACAAATGTGAATTAGTTCCGTGAACATTTGTGATAACGACGGTTTGACCTCTGTGCACGATGATAACTGTAGCGTGCATATAGAAACAGATTTTGGAAAATAGTATTTTACACCAAAATCAGCACAGACGCTTAAGAAAAGAAAATTTGCACCTCGCTAACCGTTTAACGACTTGTAAGAAGTGTTATTTACGTCATACTGCTTTCTCCAATATCATCATTATTATTCATCCCCACCCACCACCACCACCACTACGAAAGTGTTTAGGTCTTCTTTTGAAAGACATAATATCAAGATCAGCTGAAGTCCAAAGCTGCAGTTTAAAATCAATCGGATTTTTTCTACAAATCAAAGTTCATAATACTTTCTCCGATAACTTCTGACATCATAAGATATAAAAATTGTTAAACGTTTAGTCAGTATAATTCATTCAGTAAGTGTTCAAGGTCTCTTTTAATTTTTAGACTGCCGTTTCTGAAAAAAACCACCTGTGTATGTGTGCGTGCTCGAATTTTTCGTTATCAGTAAATTAAATGGCCTGATTTTTCATTCGTTTGCACAGCTGCAGGCTCTCCTGGTTATCTCGACTCCCCCTCACTCCCCACACCACACAACGCGCGCTTGATAAACAAATTTATGAAAAAATCATGTAACTCCTGCAAACATGCTGCATGAAAGTTTGGTCAAGGAGCCAATTGTTCCGATATCGGGAGAACTGGGCTACAGATCAGGCTTGGTAAATAGGACAAGTTCTAACAACTCTGCTTCTGGTGGGTGGAGCGCCATGTCATGGCCTTTTTTTTTTTTTTTTTCCTTCTTTGGTGCTTAAGAACTAAATGTCATGGGTCTTTAAAATTAGACTCCATTAGGTTTCATGGCTAAGTTATAACTTATAAGTTTTACAGGAGCGAAAGATCATGCTTCCACTTCTAGATGGTAACTTCTATGCCATCGTAAGCCATGAAGTTTGGTGTCTAGGGAAGCTACTTTTATGGTAAAGCCTTCGTAACTAAATAAAATGAACAAAATGTTTTAAGCAAATGTGTACATATTGTTCAACGACGACGATGATAAAAGAGCAAGGATACAATAAACAAATAAATGAATGAAATAAAATCAAAAGAAAATGAGATATAGGTTGTGGGCGGGTTTGGGGTTCGACACTTCACACAGGACAGTGGCCGTAGGGTCACGAAAGCCACGCTAATGGTGCAGTAACGAATAACTTGTGAAACTTAACGGTAACTGTACATCTGTATCAGTTCTGTGATTAACTAACGATGAACAACAACAACAACAACAACAACAACAACAATTGTGGTACTGTGATTAACTAATGATGCTCGTGAAATTACGATCATACGTACCAAGACGTACCGCGCCAGACGCAGACACATGTAGAACCAGTAATATGAGCAAGAAGACAGACATGTTCATTCTCTCGTTATTATGTCTTCGAAATATGTCACTCCGGCGAGATGTTGGAGCTTTATCTCTCACAGAGCTGGCATAAAATTGTCGTGTAAGCTATATATCTGTTCCACGTTTCTTCCTTACCCGTCAGATGCAGCTGTCGTGGAAGATAAGAACTGATTATTCGGTTACAGACGTGAGTGATTGTTCAAATGAAAACCCATGGTCATCCACCCCGTCCCCGAAGCAGATCTAGAGCTTTGTGGCCTAATAATACTCACACTCATAAAGAGTATAAGAACAAGCAAATAACATATGAACGACGGAAGGATAGACAGCAGTACCGATGATGAATAAAGACAAATACAAAATGTAAAGAGGATCCAAGTAACAAGGACTGAGAGTATCGTGATTTTGCAAAAGGACACGAGCAGGAATTAGCAATAAGCGGTGTGCAAATGTTTAGTACTTGCTCAATTTCGAGTGCACTTCCCTCCTCAGTTCTTGCTTGTCACGGATCAGTCCGTGCCTCCTTTGTTTTTCGGCAATCCCGCCTGAGTTTGGTGAAAGGAAGTAGAGGGGGGAGTGGAGTGACGTAGCCAGCCCTTGTTGTGTGTGTTGCCCCTCTGCCATGGACAGGCAACTGAGTAATTAGTTGACGGATGTAGAGGTCGTGAACCCTACATGAGTTTCGGACCTCACGTGCGGCAGGAAGAATGTAAGAAAAAGCATGCATGTGTGAGTGAAATGTTCACCAAATCGGTAGGGTTTTAGAAAAGTATTGAGTCGAGCATTCCCGCACGAGTTGTCAACTAAGACAGGCGAATGTAATTTGAGATAAAGAGAGTGCGGAATCAGTATAATTCGCGTGTGTGAAAGTGAAAGACTCTGTGACATTTTTCGAACAGTGAGTGGAAGTTTTTGTTTGTTTTGTTTTGGATGAACAGTTTGCACATTAAGGGGATATTCCGGGTTCATAGTCTCAGGATCACAGCAGCGATGGCCAGGCTCAAGAAACTTTGGGACAAAACAACTGTCAGGTTCCGCACCCCGTGTATTGCTATCACTACTAAAACATTGGATAAACAGAATGTTCTTCTTAAAAAGTTTAATGTCAAAAACAATTTTACCGTTACAGTTCAGTGACTAATGAAAACACACGCACATGCTTGTCAGGAGATTGTGTGAAAATGTGCCTTCATAAGGAACTCCGGACTACGTTTCCATAGAAAGCTATATATATTTATATGATTGTTTTACAAGAAAGTAGCGTTAACTTTCTTGACTCGTTTTCACTGTCCTCTGTGGAATACTGAATAGTAAATGTCTTTCCGTATAAACCAGCGGTTCTCAACCTGTGGGGCGCGACCCCCTGGGGGGTCGCGACGTGCCTACAAGGGGGTCGCGAAGGTGGTCATTTTTTAAAAAAGTTTCTTATACTGGTATTAGTGAAATTAGTTTACATTGTGTAACCGAGTGGTGAGGGCGATCAAACTCCAAATCTCTTCTCCCTATTCAAGTACACTGTCTCGACATGCAGTGACTTCTCTCTTCCAAAACTCAAAACACAATCCCCCTCTCAACAATTAAGCCTCCAATCTCCCTCCTCTCACCTTTTGCCCTCTCTCTTCCCCAATCTCTCATCGCTGACTCCCCTCTCCCTCTCCAGTCACACCTCTCTCTCTTTTTTTTAAAACATCTAACAGGCACGCATTCAGGAAACGTCCATCATTCACACCCTTTCATTCGCACGTGCTCAGTCCTAGTACTCTATAGGTCCCTGACAGAAGGCCATGACCAGACAAGGGAAGGACACAACCATATTACAAACAACTGACAAGATGAATGCTTTCGTCCGAAACATTTCGTTGTGGACGCAGAAGATACTCCAAGAAAATATTTTTGACATGTTTCCGTGCTTGTGTAAGTGCAAGGCTGACAACTTGAATCTTGATCAGGTGAAGAATGTAATTATTGCCCATCTAAGCTGACTGCAAGAAAGGTTTCAGCATTATTTCGCTGAAATTGATGTGACTAAATACGATTGGATTCGTAATCCATTTCTGGCTGATCCTAGCACAAGCGGGTTGTCCACGCAAGAAGAAGAGCAGCTCATCGACCTTTCGAGTGACCAATCCCTGAAAATGGTCTTCCAAACAACACCAGTGCCAACATTCTGGATTAGCATCAACGGTGAATATCCTCTCCTTTCTGAGAAAGCAATGAAAGTTCTTCTGCCATTTTCAACTTCATATATGTGTGAGCAAGGATTTTCAGCATTGGCAGCACTGAAGTCGAAATACAGAAATCGTGTGGACGCAGAGGCTGAGCTGCAAATAGCAGTGGGTACGAACATCGCACACAGGTTCACTTCTCTATGCAACAGCAAGCAGGCTACACCTTCTCATTAATCAAAGTGAGTGTCCAATAAAATAATATTTATTAGCACCACAGAATTTGCTTTAGTAAAATTTCATTAACAGTTATACTTCTTGCAGATACGAACTTTGTTCTTCCGTTGTTGATTTCCTCGACGCGGCGTTCGAGGTTAGCTAAGGCTCCCCCCCCCCCGCTCTTCCACCGACCTAGCTGGCTAAGGGGGTCGCGGACGTACCGGTGTTCGTCAGGGGGGTCGCCACATGTAAAAGGTTGAGAACCGCTGGTATAAACCATCTGCTGGATCCTTGGGGGTCCTTGCAATGCCATTTTGGGAAGGGGAAAATGGGTGTCTCAGTCGACTCTTACCCATGTCTAATAGTTCGACGGGGGGAGACCAAAGGGTGACCTAATAGTGCTGCCTATCATTGCGTGGTGGGTCATTCATTCCCACAGAAATTGTTACGGAAGCGGAAGCTGCAAAATAACAGCGGTGACAGTAAAGAGACAAACCAGACAACTAGGCTTTTTGACAAGTGGGGACCAAATCCGCAAGAACTTCTCCAACCATAGCAACTGTTGAAGTAAACCTGGAATGACAACATCTGTCTCCAGTCCAGAGTCGGAATATGCGCCTTCTGGTAAATTCTGTCTTTTCGTATACATACGGGATATGGACCCCGAGACCAGACTTGTAAATACAGTCCGTGGACATGAGACCCATCATTGCCCCTACATAGATCACGTGACAAAAAAGGAGGTACAAAAAAGAATTAGGAAAATAATTGGATCGCATTTAATCCCCTCCACAGTGAAGAGAGTGGTTCGTGTACCTGAGCCAACCAGCTTACATTCAGATCACCGCTGCGACTTAATTCGTTGAAACTCAGACAAGGCAGTGGATACAGTTTATTTTCAGCATACATCTCACAGTTTGCAAATTACTATAATGTAAAGAGCAGCACCGTAAGAACTCGATCTACTGTATCAATAATAACAACATTATTGGTTTGCGAAAAACAGGATAAGCTTCTGATGCATCTTGTTGAAGAAGGCATTAGCACTGTTAAAGGTACATAACTCTCTGCACCATCCTGTAGACAGCGGTTATCTGGAAGGCATTCTTGGTTGCTGAAATCACACACACAAGACAACACATGTGGTCCATTATTAGCATTAATAGTAATAATGACCTTTAAACACAGCCTTCTAGAACTCGCGATCTACACGCCCGAAAAAACTACAGAAAATACAATAATTACAGCCAGTAGAGGATCCTGTTAAGGAACTCTAGGAACAAAAATTCAAAGCTTTTACTGAAAAGAAATGTACCATAGCTGGAGTTGGTGTAGGCCCACCAGTCAAAGCAGCCGTTGGGGTTCATGAGCGAGGTGACAGCCTGCGGGTACAGGATGATGATGTTGTTGGCCTCAGCGACCTCGTTGTACCCTGCATGGCGCACATAGTCTTCTCCAATCCGTATCCTGCATGAGATGAGATCAGAAGTTACCACCCACCACTTTATAACTTGTTCTGTTTCTTTTTCTCTCCATCTGAACACTATTCATCTTTCAGTACAAAAGTAAACAAGCAGACACCAGTCCATCATTAGTATCCTTGATCATAGCAGTCATCGTAGTTTGATAAAACCTTCAGTACTCACCGGCCCATCTGGCATCCATGGAAAGCCACGTGAAGCTTGCAAACTGTAAGAGTTAAGTTAAAAAAATGTCAGTCTTCCGGTTTTTATACAGTTTTGTTTTTATTGTGTGATGTTCTGGGTTTTATCATGTGATTTCCTACGTTTTATTTCCTAAGTTTATTAGTTTCTTATCTGTATGCTATTAGTTTCTGGTCCGCAGGTTTGTTATTAGCCAAGCCACGAGTTTAATTTCTCACCTCTTTGCTTGTTAGCGCATCCAGATGGAACATAAACATAACCAACGGTGTCCATGCTGTAGTAAGAGGGCGCTGCATAGTAGAAGAACGCTGACTGGTCGAACTGGAGAAGCTGCACAACAGACAAATGTCATAGTCGCATATCATATCATTAGTTGTCAATAGTTGTGATTGTAGTCAGCTGACTAGTCCGCCTGCTCGTCTTCCTCTGCAGATTAATGACACTTTCCATCATTGCCTATTCCCTGATTCTTCTGTGTGTCTTCTATGTTTGTCTTTTATTACTTGTTTGGATAGTTGTTTCTCCTTCCGTCCTTCGTATTCTGTCCATGTCTTCTACTCGTTAAGCGTTAAGAACAGGCTCCTTCTTGAGCATGATTATGAGCTATAAAAATATCATCATCATCATCAATCATCAATCATCAATCAATCATCAATCAATCATCATCAATCATCATCATCATCATCAATCATCATGTACTAAAACCCCACAATGCTGATAGTTATTCTTTCCACAGATTTCAAAAAGACGCTTTAAGTTTTCTTTCAAGACAAATTTAGTTAAATATCTGTTATAACAGGCACACATAATTAATTCATTATTTTCTCTAAGCGCTCGGTGTACTTACAGATCCTACGGCCTCTGTACCCGCGTTCTGCAAAAGAAAAAAAAGAAAGGAATTTAAGAAACAAAGCACAACTGGATGACAAACTGGATATTGCCCTCTAAGGAAAATTATAGAGGAAGTCTTAGTTAGGTCGATGGTAGATGACACGGAGGGGACCGAGTCATCAGGTTGACGACGACGACGAGAACAACAATTCAACTTTTAAAGCGCATTTTACCAGCCTTATGTTAAGCTACTGTTCCTTACTCACCAGGTTGCCGCCGTAGATGTGGTTCAGAAGCTCGAATGCGGCGTCGTAGTTGCAGTTGTTAATGTAGTTGACAGAATTAAGAGCATCACACCTGCCTCCGTAGTTGGCCGTTGGCTGGAACATTAATAACTTCAAGATACAATCTTGTTTACGATATTGTTGCCACCGTTATTACAATCCAGTATGACCACTACTCGTGTTGTTTATACAGAAGACCTACAACAGCACTTTATACTCCGAACTGCACGTGCTGCGCAGCCGTGTTGAGACTTGTGTCCATGCTCTAAAATGTTGGTGTGTGGGTTTGACAATAGACAAATACACAGCTACGGCAGCATTCAAAAGCTTCACGAAAACTTACCACAGGCAGTCAGTATCAAGAAATTTAGTTTTGATTGAAATGTACTGTTTTGCAGCAATCTACTGAAGGTCCACAGACACTCACAGACTGTGAGCTCCCAATAACCGCCAAGTCTGTGCACCTTCAGCATGACGTCAGCTCTTACCTACCATCGAGTGCTCGGCAGCAATATTGAAGACGGTCTTAATGTTGCTCTGGGTGACATAATTTTGGTAATACTCTTTTACTTTCTCACTGGCAGCTGAAGAAACAACAGATTTGAAAAAAAAGAGATGTTAGGTCTCTGTCAGAAGACTTTGTATAAATTTACAAAACAAACCAACTTAGGATCGCATAAAAAAAAGTTGCGAAACCTATCTATCTATCTATTCCTCTTCGTGCATCAGGTTGCACATAAGGCCTCAACCAGAGTCCGCCACCGATGTCGATCGGCTGAAACCCGCTCTAGGTGACCCCATGTCCAGACCTTTCCTTTCATCTCCCTTTCCACTGTTCTTCTCCAAGTTTCCTTTGGGCGGCCTCGTTTTCTTCGGCCGTCTGGAGTCCATCGTAGGGCGACTCTGGAAAGGTCTGCTGTCTGCTGGCGGAGCACATGTCCAATCCATCGCCAACGCCTTCGTTGAACCTGCGTGTTGATGGACTCGGTTTCAGTTCTCGGTGGAGTTCTTCGTTGCTGATGGTATTTGGCCAAAAGATGTTAAGTATGCGCCTGAGGCATCTGTTTTGGAAGACGTCAAGCTTGTTACTGATGGTTTTGGTCATCTTCCAGGATTCTGATCCGTAAAGGAGGTGCTGATCACATTTGACTTGAAGATTCTCAGTTTGATCTTCTGGCTGATGTTTTTTGCCTTCCATGTGCTCCTGAGTGAGGCGAAGGCCTGGCTGGCTTTCGCCAGTCGGGCTCGAATCTCCACCTCCGCATCCCCGGTGTTTGACATTTTGGACCCAAGATAGGTGAAACTGTCAACTTCCTCAATCTCTTCTCCATTTAGTTTGATGCCGTCTTGGACTCTGGCGTTCACTCTCATACTTTTCGATTTCTTTGTGCTGACCTTCAAGCCAAGGTTTCCAGCTGTTTCTGAGAAGGCCTTTGTTTTTTCATGCATGTCTTGGTGGCGGTGTGACAGCAGGGCAATGTCATCAGCAAAGTCCAAGTCTTCCAGCGTTGTTGTTGCTGTCATAGTCATGGTCCATCTGATCCCTCTCCTCTCACTGTCGGTGGAAGTCTTCATGATCCAGTCCATGGCCAGGATGAAGAGGAACGGCGATAGAATGCAGCCCTGCTTCACCCCGGTACTGACGTTAAAGGGGTCTGTGAGCTCCGTGTCACAGACAACCTGGGATTTGAAATCGCTGTACAGCATTGCAATGACCTGAACAAGTTTTGCAGGGACTCCGTAATGCCTCAGGATCTTCCATAAGGACTCGCGGTGGATGCTGTCAAAAGCCTTCTCCAGGTCGATGAAATTGATGTACAGCGGTGTGTTCCATTCGTTGCTCTGCTCCAGAATCTGTCGCAGAATGAAGATGTGTTCGGAGCAGGATCGCCCAGGACGAAATCCTGCTTGCTGTGGTCGGAGGTCTTTCTCAAGAGTTGCCGTCAGTCTTGACAAAACAATCTTGCTGAAGACCTTTGCTGGTGAGGGAAAGAAGTGTTATGCCCCTCCAATTATTGCAGTCTCCAAGATCTCCTTTCTTGGGTAACTTGAAGATGAGCCTGTCTTCCAAGCAACAGGGAGCTGCCCTGATTCCCAAACTTGCTTGAAGATTTCAGTCAGCTTGGAGCTGTCACATTTATATCTGCTTTCAACATCTCTGCTGTTATTCCATCTGCCCCTGGTGCTTTGCCGCTCTTCATTGTCTTGACTGCTGCTGTCACTTCTTCCAGGCTTGGTGGGTCTGTGCAGATGTCGAGGTCTATAGCTGCTGGCTGGATGTCTGCAAGCTGAGGGGATCTGGTCTGTTCAGAACCGACTCAAAATGTTCCTTCCAGCGCTGTAGTTTTTCTGCCTCTCCTCGATGACATTACCGTTCACGTCTTTCACTGGCACATCACTGTTCTTAAACCCGTTGTTTAGCTGTTTGTTTATCTTGTACAGTGTCTTCAGGTCATTTTTACTTGCTGCATTTTCTGCTTCATCTGCCAGTTTCTCTATGTGGTCTCTTTTTGTCGGTTCTTGCCATCCTCTTTACCTCTTTGTTTAGTTTTGCATATCTTTGTCTGAGTTGTTCTTTCAGGCGTTCTGATCTGGTGCTGTTGATTCTTTGTTTGGCTGACTTTCTCTCTTCTATCTTCTTCCATGTCTCTTCTCTGATCCACTGTTCTTTCTTTTTCCGTTGGAAGCCCAGTATTTCTCTCCTGATTCCTGTAAGACTCGATTGAAGTCGTCTAAGGTCATCTCTTGTTGGTCTCCTAGTGCTTGGAACCTGTTCTTTACTTCCATAGCAAAGGCCTTTTGATGACTGGATTTTTCAGTTTGCCAGAGTCCACTCTCTGCTGACGTGCCTGTTTTCCTCGTGATCGACGCAGCTTCAGGGAAACTGTGGCTATCACAAGAGTGTGGTCACTGGCAATGTCTGCTCCTCTGTAGGCTCTAAACATCTTGAAGTGAGCTCCTCCATTTTCGGTTGATGATGACATGTCTATCTGGTTCTTTGTGCTCCCATCTGGTGATGTCATGTTGCCTTGTGGATGTCCTTTGTGTGGGAAGAGTGTGCCACCAATCAGTAGGTTTGTTTTCTTCACAAAAAGTCTGCCAGTCTCTCTCCGTTGTCATTGATGGTTCCGATTCCATGTTTGCCCATGACATGCTCCCTGCAGGTGTTGTCACTTCCCACCTTGGCATTGAGATCGCCGATGATGAGCAACATGTCATGGGCTGGAACGCTCTCTGAGCTGCTTGAGCTGATCGTAAAAAGCATCCTTGTCTTCTGCCTCAGAGTCATTTGTTGGTGCATAGCAGGCTAGCACTGTCAGCTTGGTGTACTTTGAATGGAATCTTGCTCTCAAAATCCTAGGTCCATAAGGCTTCCATTCCAGCAGTGCCTTTTCCGTTTTCTTGTTGAGGAGTAGAGCTACTCCTTCAGAGTGCTGAGCGTCTGATCTTCCTGAGAACACGATGGTATGTCCTGACGCTAGTCTCCTCTTTCCCGTGCCGGTCCATCTGACCTCACTGACTCCCAGGATGTCCAAGTTGTAGTTGTCAAACTCCTTGACTAGTTGGAGCATCCTGCCAGTCTGGTACAAGGTCTGGACGTTCCAGCACCCCACCCTCAACTTTTGCCTCGGCTTCAGTAAATCCACTGTCGGGGCGCCAGCTCCCTTTCGGGTTTGGCTGTCGTCCGTCATTAGTCCAGTCACCTGGTGTGCTTCATTACCTCCGCCATCTGTGACGAGTTCTCTGGTTTTAGTTTCTGTAACATACTTTTTTTTTACATGGTGGGGTTGTTAGCCCTACCACAACCTAATTTACCTCTAGGTGAGGTGTCCACCTTAGTCGCCTCTTACGACATGCCTGGCTGGATGGCAGGGACCCTATTCTTACAATGCTTGCTAGGCAAGCATACCCCGGGGTCCCACAGGGGAGTTGCGAAACCACTGGCGCTAAAATATTTGCATTTATGAAATAATGAAAACGTCTTAAAACAGTTACCCCTACGAAATGAGTTAGTATCTTTGCCGGACAACACAAAAGCAGACAAGAGCATTTTAATGGCAGAAACTGACAGGAAGATTCGCAAGTGACTGATACTGTGACGGCCATGGAAGATGAACCTGCATTGATTCATGATGTCCTCATTCACTTTGAATTTGTTGGTGGACATCCAAGCTTTCGAAGTTTGTTGTGCTAACATTATAGATTTTAATTAAAGCCGTCACTGTATTGAGATAGATACATCACTAGAAAAGCATGCTGTTTCCCCTAAAACATAAGCAAATAATTATATAAGGCGCCACGTGTACAGACCAGGTTTGACAACTGAGTCGAGCGTGCCCGCAAAAATCCAAATACGGTCGTTGCGCATGTTGCTGGTGTTGTCGATGTTGCCTAAATTAGCTGACGAGGTGGTCGTCGATATAAGAGAGGAGACTGAAATTGAGGCAGGTGTCACCATGCAAGTGGTGGTTGCTGTGGCAACACTACCCCCAGAGCATGTGTATGGCACTGTCAGAAAAATATACAATTTCAGTTTGTGTGGAGTAGAGCGCAGATGGAAAACAACAAGAATAATAAACGTAATAATAAATAGTAACGAAGTTGCTTTAACAAGAAGCTAGTTTGAAAGAATTTTTATATATTTATATTTCAACTGCGTATGAAGGACTTACATCCAGCTACCAGGCCAGCCCCCATCACAAGACTTGAGTGTGCGACGTGGAACTGCGAGGCCATGGCCGCACCGGCTGAGATGCCGGAGACTGAGAGGCTGTTCCGATCCACATTATAGGAATCTGAAACAAAAATATTTACCTTTATTATCTTTGTATTCTAGTTTTTTCCTAGCGATCCTGTATTTGGCAACGCTGCGGTTTTAAAGATGGAGAACATTTGGATGCTTTTTACTGTTTTTTTTTTTTTACAAGATTTAGATACGGGTTTGGAATACTAACTAAAGCTGTCTGAAATAAAACCTATCCATCTGCGCGTTTTTCAAATTATTAAGGATTATGTATATATATAATTCTTTTAAAATATTCTTTCATACTGTTATATTGTAAAGTTTACCGTGTACTGTAAGAATTGTAATCTGACAACCATGTGAATGTCGGATGTGCAGAATTAATAAAGCCCTAGGTGAAGAGATTGCTGTAACTGACAGGGATGATAAACGGGATGATGGATGAGCGTATGTAAGTTTTCATGCTCTGATATTCACAAGGCAGCTGGGAACAGCGTCTATGACCTGCAGGAAGTCCTTTGTCTAAACAGTTTCTACATCGCTGCATATCCCCAAACCAATTACTAATATGTAATTGCCAGTTACATATAAGACAACAAAAGCCTCTTTCAGAACAGCGTACAAAGTCGAGAAGTCTTTCTGGGTAATCAAATAAACTTCAAATTCAAGGTGTTTGGACAAATGCTTCGATGTTGTGTGGGGGATGGGGGAGGAAGAGAGCAAAACCTCTTAAGCATGTTTGTGACCTTGCGACCTTCGATTAGGGATAGGTAGACAATTCAGCAGTAAGAACTTAATTTAGAGTTGAAGTGATGCAGTTTCATTGCATTTACACGTACGAAGCTTTAACCGACAAAGAGTAACAAAACTTTATAAAAGACATTAGTTTTAGCCATTTCAATGCTGGCAAAAAGCGATCAAGGTCTCCCAATCGTCAGACCACGTTTCTTCCTGAGAACAAAGCACATGGTGTGGGCGCTACCCATCAAGAGAATGTGCGCACATGTTTGCCACTTAAAAAATTATTGTACTTTCTCCTCTGAATTAGGCTTAATAATTATGACAGAGAGGTAGAAGTGCCACACACTCACACACACGCTCAGTTCTCAACGGCGATGACGTGGCTACGCCTAGTTCTATTGCCAGATAGTCACTAACGGTCTCAAAGTCCATCGTCTCCAAAATCCAGAGTAGAAAGGGAGTGGAGAACCTTCGCGATTTTGTCCACTCCTGTAGTCAAGATTTATGATCCCAAACCCCTTCACGCTTCTTAAGAGAAACTTGTCTTTGCGTTAGTCGATCACCTGCTAATTCCCATTCTTGTTGGTTTTACGGGGCCACAAGAGTTAATACTTTCTGCTCAAGTCACTGTTAGGCTTTGTATGAATACTATTTCTCAAAAGGCCGAATAAACAGCTGTCTTCCGTTCCAAAGTCTGAAAACATCACAATGAAAAAGGTCAAACCCACGGAGTTAGAATACCGGTTATTCAATTCACTAGCCTGTGCTCTCTCATTGCCTATTGCCGGGACACAAAGCGTGTCCATGTCATTTGTCCGTGTCCGTGTTTCTCGCGTGTGGCAATGTTTACAAGCGTGTATGTCAATAGTGGTGGTGAAGGGTGGAGGGGTATATGCCCTCATTCACTCAGTTTCTGAGAAATACCCTAGCTCAGCTAGCCTAGTCATTAAAAAAGTCTCACTGTAGTAACATGAAGCCGGATCTCGTATTTCGTGTTTTGCTGAAGCACCGTACCGTCAGACTTACTTTGGACATGGACCCAGTCCTCATGCACTTTCGTTTCTCCTTGTCTTTTAACCCGATTCTTTTCACAGTTATTGGGTTTCTTTTCTATGTCTAATCATCCGCTGTTAAAGCTCTTTTGTCACCCGTTATTACTGTATTTTCTTTGAAAACTCACACCTCACACTGTGTGCGTGCTCGCACACACGCACGGAACCACTGCGCTGACACAGTAGAACGGTAGAACGCCTTAAGAACTACACACAGCTTTTATTCCAGAAGAATTCATGAAGCATTGTTACCAAATTATTTAGTATTCTAATTAATATTAGGTGAAAAAGGTTGCAGTACCTCTCACTTTCTCTCACACACAGTCGGTGTGTGGTTTTCTCTTCAAAGAAAACTATAGCTATGTCGACCGGAGATCTGTTTATACACATTGTATGGCATAATTTACCAAACTGTACAAATATTATTCTTATTCTTGTGAGGTTGATAACACATTAATTGTAAAAAATAAATTGTACAACTTATTACAGCTGTAATGCGGAAGGCTATACATACCAAGTCGTACGGCACCAGACGCCACATGTAAAACCATCAACATGCACATGAAAACTGCCATTTTTTTAATTTTTTTTTTTTGCCTCCTTCCTGTTTCCTTGTGGACTTCCAGTGATCTGCTGTTAGAACTTTATTCTTCACAAAACTGAACTTTCAAAAAAGAACAAAACAAACTACTACCATATATCTTCTAATTCCCTCCACATTCGTTCCTTCCTCTCCTGTTTCTGTGGAAAATCACGAGCTTGGGAAGATATAAGGAAAACTCGCCCAGCTGATTCTGTTACAGCTATTACAAAATAATCTTTATGATAGTCAGCACAAGAACACAGTCAGCTGTCGCACTCGAGCAGACTTTTCGCATACAGGGCTCTACACTTTCACAAGGATCAGTTGAGCTGAATGAAGCCGGTGGTCATTGTTGTCCGGATTCTTCCCTGCCTACGTCAGAGTTAGCCGGTACTAACCCCTGCATGAACTCGGCCAGCGTCGGGATAACTCTTGATTATCGGAAGAGTTAACTAGCTTGGCGGCAGGATTATGTTTTTAGTTGTAGCCACGAACTTCTACAGCTGTAGCACGAACTGATATCTATATACGTCCATGGACCATGGTTGTAGGCAGACCAAGGCAAATGGCAGAGGTAGTTCGTTGAGTTTAGTGGGCGTTAAAGAAACTTGCTGACATCTTTGCACCTCGGTTAACACAAGAACTGTATTGTCTGTTTTATTATTATTATTGTGTTTTTGTTTTTTTTTTTTTTTTTTCGCTGACGGCTTTACTATACACCGAACAGAATTGATGCTAAGAAAAAGCAAATGTAAAATACCGATGAAATGCCGAAAGACATCATTAACAAGTAAATTCCCATTATTAAACAGCGCCACCCTAACTAGAAACTGTTGAACCACAATTAGAACAAGGTGTTAATTATTGCAATATGGACGAGACTGCAACTGAAGGTTTTGTGTGTCATATTTTACCTCCTGAAATCATATACATATATCTAATGTTTCGTGTTCATTTTAAACTACTGGGTAGACCCTGTGAGAACCCTGTTAAACAAACAAACTTGTTGAAGACAATCCAGTCATATATCTACCTCTCATTAAGTCATCCAAACCACCATGGAACATGAACAAATTGACACATATACCTTCTCAGTTTATTTAATCAAAGAATTAATAACATTTAAGGAAAACAAAAAGCAAGTAATGTTAAAATTTATGGATGATATGAAAATATAGCGGACAGGCATTTCGAGGGTTGTCCATGGGACATATTTTTCTATCCCGTCCCATCCCATCCCATGGCAATTTATGCCTGTCCCATCCCGTCCCATCCCACGGATGTTTCCCATGGGATTCCATGGTATTAACAATCCTAATGGACAACACTGAAAACCACTTTCGCTTTTGTTCTATAATTCCTGCTACTTCACATACAATAGATGATTCAGAGAAAGATTTAAATCCTTGATGAATGAAATAACAGTAAATTTATTTTGAATATCAAGTATCGACTACCATGGGAAATACAAATGTGTGCTGTCCCATCCCATCCCATCCCATGGGACGTTTCCCATGGGATTCCCATTCCTATGGACAACACTGGGCATTTCAAATATCAAGGGAATTAAGTGTCACTTAACGAGTTCCAATATGGCAGCTTCTTGAGTTCAAGCAGTGCCACGCTGGGTCTCAGCCTTAATTAGTTTTAAATCAGTGCGTATTATGAAATAAATCACTGACAAATTCCATCAACAAGCACCAGACCTTTACAACCATTTCGTACGCCATGTTCTGGGAATAATATTAAAGTGGCCTGAGATCTCCACCGCCAGCCTATAGGGGGTGAGGTGAGAACCAATCGAAATCCCTCTAGAATGCAATTATAATACTTAATTATATATTTTTATAATTTTTTCAAAAATGTTGCACGTGAAGCATTACGTACTTGCTTACGTCGAATTGCCATAGATAATATTTTGAAGCAAAACCTGTTCATATATGTTTCAGCTAGGCTCCACTGGCACACTGTAAACCATCATTTTACTCACTGATTTTTATGTGCAGATTCCTGTATACCTGCCTGCTTTCCGTCTTTCAACCCACCGCCCTATACCTTCTCACCTATCCACCTATATCTGATTTTGTTTCTTCATTCCTGTGAACCTAATGCTAGGCCATCACATGCGTACATTGGACGATCACTGAATGGGAATACGGTTTGTTTGCTTGTTTTTTTTTTTTTTGTGGCATCGTCTACAGCTACCTGTTTTTTTTCTGCAAACTTCAATTTATTGATTCATACTGATGACAGCACACACACTTGATCATTATGCTGGTGCATTGAAGACAAGCAGGTCCCCCCAAATCCTGTGAGCATTGTAAAGCGAAAGTAACTGGAGGGCGAACTACTTCCTCTGATAGTTCCGAAACCAGTCAATGTTCAGTCACTGATGTCTACGAGTTATAACACAGTCTGATGCACAGATTTTTATACTTTCGTGATTCTTAAAATTTTGAAGACTTCATCGGCATAATTTTAAAATGTAAGAAATAAACAGAAACTTTTATAACACGACATTCTTCTATTTTGAAAGTTGGACTAACACAGCACGTAGGAATACAGAAAACTCGACCGCGACTTATTGAAAAACACACCAGTAAAGAGAAATTTATTTATTTTATTGTCTGAACCACAAATGAGGGATTTACCAATGCTGTGATATGCGTTTGCGCTGAATGTACGATGGACTCCAGTCTGTCGTCTTACGCATGAACGTAGAACGTAAATACACGTCCGTGGTCTTACGCAAGTCCTAAACAGGAAGTGTAATCACAGTAGCTTCCCTTGGCACATGTGGTACAACATCGTAACATTGAACTGCTTTTTAAAGCGTAAAAGTTTATAAAAATGGTACACATTCGAAGTATATTTATGAAGCCTTCATAAGGTACTTTTACCCTGGCTGTTTTTAAATGTGTTCATTGATCCCATATCACACATATGAAATGAATAGAGATTTGATATAGATATTTGATGCTATGTCTCGAATCTGAGCTAATACAACGACAGATTAAGGATCGCAGATCTTGGAAATTATTGAAATATTGATGCCCTTTGTATGCATTTTTACCTCAACCGAAATTCCATACCAGTCACATTAACATATATGCATTACAATCGATTAGATCATTATGTGACAGTCATATTCGATATGTTGTTTGCTTTCTCCTGTTTTGGATTGAAATCAGTCAAGAACTATTAAATTTTTGACAGACCTCAAAGAATATGTGTGTGTGAGAGAGAGAGGGGGGTGGAACTATTAACAGTGCATGTGTGCTTTTCTAAATTTTTAAGAACACTTGCTTTAAATAATTTGAAATTATTATGTATTTATATAAATATCAGGTAAGCAGATGGTGCCCCTTAAAATGAATAAAAAATAAAAACAAATCTCTGGATACCATGGACTGGTGTTTGAGAGATTTTGATAGAGGATCTTGGCATGAGGAGGGGCAGAGAGGGATGCTGTACCCGGTCCAGCAGCTGTGAAAGAGCCTGCAGTGTGTGGGGTCTTAAGGGAGTACTCTGAAAAGGACTAAGATGCCATTGTCCTTGTATGGTTGGATGCTTTCCAGACTGACCTCATATTCCCCGTGCAGAAAATTATGATTATAAATATTTGGATCTTAATTTAGCAGTCAAATTACAATGGATGGTGTGGAGAAGCATTTTCTTGTTTGTGATAGTCGAAGATTTTATTTGCCATCATCATCTTAATAAATATGACACACATGGTCACATACTATAGATACTTATTATTCCTTTGTCTAGCAATAAGCCTGCATATGGGAATCAAAACTGTTTTTTTTTCCAGTTATTTCATGCCAGAACCAAACTGGAGGAAGCAGGAGGCCAGATGTTCAATGATACAGTATGATGTACACCATATTACAGACTCATCTAAGGAGGTCACCTTTTCTAGCACTTAGACAGCTAAGTGCTCTGTGCTCAGCCTCAACGAAATCAGAACTATTATTTATCTTGAGGAGGGTTGGTTATGTTCGGTACATCAGTTCAGCTGCTTCCAAATGTCAGAAAAACAAGAGTGTCACATTTTCAACAATTCTGTCACAGAATGAAATGGAGTTTCAGGAACTGCCTATCCTTGTTCGATTAATGGACAAAAGCATGATTCCTTTTGTGAGTTACTCATATCAAGGAGAGTCAGTTCACTCTGCAGCAGAAGATGTAAATTTTAAATATCTTTTAGCAGAATGTAACTCATTAAAGCAGATTTATGAGTTGTTGAATATGCCTTCGAAAAGGTTACATGGTAATTCAGCATCAGCTACGCTGGTTCGGATGGCAGAACTTCAGAGATCTGATAGAAACTGGGATCAGCTGGACTCATTTATATACAAAGCCATTGTGAATGGATTATGTCATGCTGTGGCTGAAGATGCATCAAAATTAACGAACTACTGCCTGTTGTCACTGGTCCCTTGTTACCTTCTCATAAATGACTTTTCAGAAGACTGCACTATTACTCTCAGGGATGAAATTAAGAAGCGTATTATAGAGGCTCAGTTTGAAAATACCAGAACTCTGTAAACTGAGTGCTATTTGCTGCATGGAAGATGGGGACCAGGAACTTGTTGACTGTATATGGGCTTATATTAACCAGCAGGTCACAGATATTTCTGAAGATGATATTCCCATTGTTTTGTCATCTCTTCCCCCAACTCACAAATTTCTTCTTCCATTATTTGGAAAACCATTTCACAAAACTTGGTGGAAACTGAACAGCACAGAGATTGTCATGTGTCTTGATAATCTTGTAAAATTAAATACTTTACAGGTGAGCATAATGAGGGACATTGGTTCTTGGCTTTTTCTCAATATTCATGAAGTGAAAGAACAGGAGGTGAGCCAGTGTATCAGAGCATTTCATCATTTCAACTTCTATGATGGAAATCTTATGTCAGCACTAGAACGCTATATTCCAGCAAAAAATAAACAGCTTCACGCAGAACTGCCAGCAGTTGTTGCGGAGTATTGTCGCAGTCGACGTTACTTTTCACCTGCAATCCTTGATGCAATTGCTGTTCATTTCTGTGCAAAGGGTGAAAACTATCAGTCATCAGAGGTTTTCTTAGCGCTGCGAGTGTTTGGTCAGTTAAACTATCTTCCTCAAGATGGGCTGCCAAGGTTTTTGTTGCAAGCAGAAAAAATGATTGAAAAACATTTTGATAACTTAGACTTTGGTCAAATGTGTGAACTTGTTTGTTCCTTTGCTTTTGTGGAAAAAATCTCCTTGAGTATTGTGCAAAAAGTGTTTTCATACACATTTTTGAGCAGGATCAAATGTAAGTAGATAATACGACTTAAGTTTCTTTTTAGCATAGCTGGTATTAATGTATAATTTTGTTTTTAGAAATGAACTGTTTGAAGGCATCTTGTCAATAGAGAATGAAAGGATTCCCAGATCAACAACAAATGCTTCCCCTTCTTTACAGAATAAGACAACAGCGCCATTAACAATTATAGCAAATTATACATATTTATATTGAAATTATATGGCAACAGTTTTGTCAGTGATTATCACATTTTCATTATTGTCACTGTCACTTGTTTTTATTTGTCCTATTGGTCAGCTTCCCCTCAAGGTCACAAGGCAGGCATGTGGCTGGAGATGCTCCAGACAGCAGTGAGACTTGATGTAAAAGGTTTTCGTTTGCCATATTTATTTAAGCTCCATACCAAACAAATGCTGAAAGGTAAGTACTGTTCATCCTGTCTGCTACTTGTGCTAATAGTGTAGCTTATAGTGCTACTGTTATTAATTATTAAGACTTACTTCCCAATATATAATGTCTGATTTGGAGTTGATTTTAATTACTTTAAGCAGGTTTGAGGTAAGTGATATCCACAGTTCTCCAATAGGAACTTCCGGTATTTTGGACTTAATTATGTATGGACAAACACATAGTGAAGTGAACCACTTGCATCTCCAGTTAATTACCCTTTACTGCCTTTGGCTATGAGACTGGAAACAAATTTGTTTGAATATCTTCTGGTGCTTTTTGTTTGTTGTTATCTTAGTAATAAAATGAATAATTATAAAGATCTCCCCACCCAACCTCCTGCAAGAAAAATGTGGATAGGAATTTAGAGTCAGGTTGACTACTTTTTCTTTATGTGTGTGTGCCCTTAACAGACACCAGACTGTATATTTTGCAAAATCAGCTGAAGGGGTGCCTTGAAGAGCTGCTCGGCACTGGCATGGTCAAGATAAGACCTTTTGCAGATAGAAGTATCTATATACTCGGTGAGCTGGATCTTTATTAATTATGGCTAAGAACAGGCTTTTTAATCATTTACTGTTTTCTATGAAACCATTTTGGTTGTTTTAGAAATTGAGAAGAGGAATTGGTAGAGTCATGCTAGGTAAATTAAAATGTACTGTTCTAGCTTTGTTGTTATTACAACCCCTCTTGTTTTGTCTTTTGTTACAGATGCTGAGATAATTGTCACAGCAAAAGGAGTCCCTATACCAGTCTCCTCTGAAGATGAACACCTCTTTAGATCAGAGGACAAAAGGTACTAATTTTTGTTGTACTTAACACTATTCCATTCACTTTTTTGTGTCAAAGGTCTCCTGGAACACAAAAAGAAAGCAAGACAATGCAAGAAGAAAATAGAAAAGGATTTCTCAAACACAAATTTTTCCTGAACTAAAATGCAGCCAGATTTTGATAAAAGAAAAAATACAGTTTGCATTTTTTGTTTGCATGTGCAATTTTAAAAATCCTGGATACCTTTTGTGCAGAGTGGCAATCCTAATCACTACAGCAGATGATGTTTGTCTCAACACTAACCACATGCTTGGAAAGTTTTCCATGCGTCAACGTCATCTAAAAAAAATGGGCTACACTGTGATAGAAGTATGAGGTCTATTGTTTGTTACTAGTATTTACTTGTTGCCTAGTGGTATGAAATATGCCTTAGAAAGACAGTGGCATATATTTATGCTTCTATTGCTGTAAAATATCCCAAAAAGTGAAAAGCTAAATAATGTCAGCTTAATGGTAAATTCTTGTAAAAGGTAAGCCAGCTTACTTAACCACATTTTGTGTTGCATGAAGTTTCATAATAACATTATTAAGCAAAATGCATACGTTGCAAGATGCTATTTTTTTCATGTGTCTTTTTCCAGGTTCCTGATAAAGAATTTCTACCTCTTAATCGGTTGAAACAAAACAGATACTTGAAGAAAAAACTGGAAGCCGTGATAGACTTTATGAAGTTAAGTATATGATACAGCTTGTAAAAGTCAAGCTGGACACCTGAAAAATCAGATCAAAGGTAGACATCGCCTTCACAACTGTAAGACACTCCATATCGTTTTGTTGTTGGTGTAATTAAACGGGGCAGTATTGTCAGACATTTGTCTGAACAAACCAGACAAATCGGTTTTGATAACTATTGGAGAAATTTTGTGCATTTCTTTAGGAACAGAAAAGAGTGTCATTTGCGCATTTCATTTTACTTTTTTAAAATGTTGTGTTAAGTATATTTCTGTACTTGACAAAGATGCAGTTATTCTAGTGCATTTATCCACATAAACAACTATATTTTGTTTAACCATGTTGTATAGGCATGTAATTTTTGATCAGTATTTTTTTTTAATCGAAAGTTATTCAACACATTGACCAATTAATTCAAACTATGAAGACAGTACTATATTTCAGTAAGATTGATGATTTTTTTTTTCATTATCTATGACCATATACAGAGAGGATATATGTTAGCAGGAGTGATTTCAATCTTTTTTTAAAAACCTTAGTTTCTTCAGCATTGACTTTATGATTTATTGTCAGACATATCTCTATTCTTCCATTTATCTGTGCACTGCTCTTGAAAGTATTATGGAACAGTTAATTGAAATGGAATAAAAATCTTGAATGTGAAGTATTTACTCACAGGTGTCTTGAATTTTTCAAGCAGTGTTAGTCATCTAGTGGAGGTGGAAAGATGCACATAATGCTTCAAGAGAGCACTAAGATAAGAGTGAAAACAACATAAAAGCAAGCAAACAGCAAAACATAACATAGAAGATTACACATAACCATCAAATATATACTTCATAGATTGAAAGAAAATAACAGCCCTTGTAAAAAGGTCCGATTGTGGGTCCTGCCGCGCGATGGATAACTTTTGAATACATGCATTCGTCCACACACCTAATTACAACACACTCAATACAGATACTTTAGTATGAATTAAAAGAATGTAATTAAACAAAATAGTACATATATATATAATATATAAGAATAGTTCACAAGTATGTTCAAACACAATCTTAAAACTTAGTTGGGACAGCTTGCTACTTTAGGTTAATCACATACCTTCAACTTCATTTTTTGACAATCCATAAAACACCAATTAAAAGCTATTGTAGCTTGAAGATAAAATATAATTGTAAGTAGTTAAGGCTTTTCAAGACCTGTCGTCCATAACTGGACAATATAAAAATTAAACTGTATTATTTATGCTGCTAGTATGATTTTAATTACCTTTAACAGGTGTACGCTTAGTTTTTTTTTTTTTTAAAAAACCAAACCACGAATCTCATTCCCTCCCCTCCCCAAACAAAATCTATATAATTTAAACCTGGCTGAAGTAATGAATATCTTATGAGATATAACTGTATATCAAATTAAAATATTTTATAACAATCTCTGTTAGCACTTATGTACTGATTGGTGCTGTTACTGAAAATAATAATAATAAGAATAAACTATCCATGTGAGACAGGCCTTCAGACCCATGAGCATATCCTGCAATTCTGCCGACGACACAAACAGGCACGGTCACTGGTTTGGCCTAGGGAAATCACATTGGCAAACTCTGGAGCACTATTGAAGAAAAAGCTGTCCATTGTGTTACCTGTACACGTCCATGACACTAACAACAAAACTAGAAGTCTGGCAAGCATGCTCGCTGAAACGCAGAAGAAGAAACAGCACCACATCATCTTCAGATGCATACAAACTGTCTTCGCTACTTATTCATGGTCTAGTACACATCTTCGAACAACAGACTGCACAATCGTTTGCAGACGACCGGAATAATATATTTGCACTGTGACCTACACGCGAAGAACTCTACTTCCTTGTTAAATATTCCAGGTCATGGGGTCGTAAAGGGTGCTAGAAATGCGCGCCACAAACACACGTGATGTGCCAGCGAAGTGAATGGTCGAGAAATGTCCTACTTTATGACACGGCGTTTCAGTTGATAGGATACTCGTGACGCAGTCCTGTGCCGACTGACACCTTCAGAACAAACATCAAAGCGATGAGATCTGGAAGGAACTCGATCGCCGGGAGGCGTCCGGTGAGTCACTCGCCTTTCTTGCTACACCGTCTGACTGGTGTAGACGCACTTAGTCTTACCACGAACTTATATAATTGTATTACCTATACACGTCCGTGGTCTTACAGAAGTGGGGAATATGTTACCTTTAATGGCAATTTGTTAGTGTTTATGTCTTCTTTTTACTGCACTTACAGTGTCTAAGTTTTCAGTGTTATTCATTTCTGAGTTGCCATACTATGTTGTGCCATTGCTTCCTACAGCTTACTGCAAACTTAATCTTCATATCGTAACCTAAAGAAACTTTCAATATCACTTGTATTTGTTGTACTTCATGTTATACAACTGACATATCGGTAACAGACACAACGCATGACTAACGTTAAGGAGGTAACAATTACCCAATGGTTTCTTTCTATTTACAGGTTTTCTTCATTGTAGGAAGATACAGAGGAACAGTTGAAAAAAAGAGAGTAGTATAGGATTTGAGCGGTTTTGATTTTGCCTGTACTGCCATGTTGTGTGACACCAAAGAATGTGTCACAAGCACTGTCATCTCTGAACCCTGAAAGTCTTTCTCATGACATGGTTTGTGAGGTTTCAGCAGATGTGTCTAATAGAAATGATGCAGAAATACTTGCATCCACAAGTTAAACACCAGAACTGTAGCTTTCAATCAGGATTGATGCTGGAAATTCTCTTAGAATGGTTATTACTTAGCAGGAAAACCTGTTTCAGTATATGCAT
Source organism: Pomacea canaliculata (assembly GCF_003073045.1). NCBI lineage: Eukaryota > Metazoa > Mollusca > Gastropoda > Architaenioglossa > Ampullariidae > Pomacea > Pomacea canaliculata. The sequence goes on along the minus strand of NC_037591.1, from coordinate 41,980,171 downwards.
GACTCTTTGCTAGAAGGCATTGACCCTCCTGAAAAATATTTATTTACTTATCCATTCCACGGATTGCCTTAATTATATTCATCTGTGGCTGTTGGTGCACTTGCAGCAGGTGTCCTGTTGTGATTTCTCCTGTGTGATGGCTTTTAAATACTGTTTTCATCTTTTTATATTGGTGCATATTTCGATGTATTCATAAGAACATGGTTGACTTGCTGAATGACTCGGTGAGTGGAGGCTCACTAGAGTCAATAGATAGGGGGGAAAAGGAGCCTTTAGTTGGAACTCGAGTCACAGCAACAGCTGTGTACACCCGCCGGTGGTATCTGCTCCTACTCTTCTCTCTCTGCTGTATGCTGTGGACATTAATTTGGGCAACATGGGGACCTATTGCACAGTCTGCAGAAGCAGCCTTTTCCTGGGATGACAGCAATATTGCCTTGTTTTTGTGGGTGGGCAATGTACCTTTTGCTGCCCTTTGTATCCCATATTCTTGGCTCATGGATCACAGAGGTAAGTGTCTGATAGCAGATTCTGATTATGACTAGTTTTTACTATGCAGTGCGTACTTAATTTTGTTACTCATAGCTGATCCCCAGTTTTTAATGTTCACCTTGAGTTCTTCTCCGACTGCTATGATGCAGTATTTCTGCAAACTTAAAGACAGGTAGCAGTAAGTTTCAGATGAAGCAGTCTAAACAGCTGTGGTAAAAAGGACCACACACACGCATGACATACTGTAATTATAATTGTTCTTGTTATTTGGTTCCTCTTCGCGCTTTCTGTATTTGATTTTATTTTCTGTTAGTACTGTTGTTCATTCTTTTGTAGTTCATATGTTATTTATTTGTTTCCCTGTCCCTTTTATGCTGTCCATGTTTTGTTCTTGTTCTTAGGTGCTAAGAGCATGCTCATTAAGAGTAAGAGTATGTGGTTTACAAATGTTGCATTTATTATTATTATTCTTTAAGATGGTTTAAAATATTGATGTGCTGTTTTTAAGCTCCTTTTTACTGCATTTTGAGCCCTCGATGTATCTCACTTAAAGTCTAGAGAAGTAGGTTATTCAAGGCCTAATTGCCACTGTCTGTTAGGAAACAAGCCCCCAACCCTAGTTTCTATACCACTGGCAGGTGGAAGCAATTAGCAAAGCTTGACACTTCCACGGTAGCCAGCACTGCATTTGCTCCTCCCTTCCTCAGATGAAATCATGTTTCACGCCTTTAAAAGTTATGTAATTATTCATGCCATAATTTATGCTGTTTTTTTGTGGTTTGTTTTCGGTAAAGGACTACGTGTTTCTATGCTGCTTGCCTGTTTTGTAATGGCTGCTGGTGCTGGGCTTCGTTGCATTGGCTTGTATGATTTCGATAATTTTCAATGGTTAGTACCTATTTTTGCTGACATTTTGATGCCCATTTCCCAAAAATTTTCCTTGTAATAGATATATGGCAGATATTGCTGACCATAACATGTTTTGATGTGCAATTCTCTTACTGAAGACCATCAAACATTAGACAGCTTTGTGAAATATATATTTTATGTTGATAAGTGGAGAAGCGAAAATGCTTTTTTGTTGCCCCCTAATGTTTTACAGTGATTGTGAGTCAATTTGTTAAAAAATGTCTTGCAGGAACTAAAGTTTGTTTTTGCATGTGTTTTTTTTTTTGTTTTGTTTTTGTAATACCTAGACATATCTTTGAATGTGCAGGCTTGTGTATGCTGGGCAGTTTTTAAACGGGATTGCAGGGCCTTTTACTCAGGGAGGTTGTGCTCTGTTTTCCAACCTCTGGTTTCCACCTGGTCAGCGGGCCACAGCCACTGCCATTTCTACCTTAATTGGATATATGGGCAGCTCACTTGCATTTATTTTGGGTGAGTTCAGTTTGAATATGTAAATGTGTACTTTTTTGGTTAAATTTACTAAGTTTTAATGTGCAGAAAGAATTAATTTTTTTCTTAGTTGAAGCAATTAGCTGACTAGCCAGTAATTTGTCTGAACATTTAGTCTTCTTGACTTTAAGTGCAGGTAGATGTTCATATTTTAACACAGTCACAAATGTGTCTAAAGATTTAAAGAATACTTTAAATTACAGTACAGATTATTGGAAATAGAGATAAAAGTTGTATTTGTCCTTCCATAGCAACAAGCAATCAACATGGATAATCAGCTGGCAGCATTTAAAAACTATAGATGCCTTATGGAGTACAGTAGTTTGGTTACTGATTACTTTGATAAATTTAAAACTAATTTATGAGAAGAACTACATCCCAAAAAATGTGTTAATGTTTATGCAGTGTCACTTTCAAATCTACAACCCTAGTGGATTCGTAATTAAGTGATGTAACATTTGTCACTGTTTTTACTGCTTATATTAAATTCTTAAGGTATTTTCGTGCTACTTCTGCATTAATTGAACTTTTCCATGTGACCTGATAATTTCTGATGAAGATATCTCCATCTTTGCTATCAGTGTATAACCTTAGTAGGGGCTAGGCCTTCTATGAAGACATATATTGCATAAATCTGAATATTTTGTCAACCTACAGGGCCACTGATTATCCCCGGTTCTACATCCGACGCCGACATCATCACCACCACAATAAATCCAGGAGGGTGAGAATAATTTTGTCTACATCTCAAGTTGCTACTAAATACATCACAGTGCACAATATTTAGCATTCTGCTATTCTGCAAGCTTGCAGCTTGTATTCCATCAGATTTAGAGTGGGGATAGGGAGTAGTTCACCTTGTACAGTCTATTTTGTGTGCATATTGAGCATACATAGAAACACACAAAAAGGGCAAAGTCACTTGCCAGAGTGATAATAAGATTATTTTGCTGGCATCAACAAAATGAGGCCCCCACATATACAAGACCCTAAGGTGTCGAACCAGAGTGCATGGATACATTTTAGTCATGTAGATCTGCCACTCTTGAACAATTTTGCATGCCTATTCATAGTCCATATAATCTGCACTGTGGAAAGTGATTCGAAATGTTTATGAATATATAGTCATGTGCAGCATAATGACTTTTCAGTCCGTAACAGTATGTATGACAGTCCCATAGCAGGCACCTTTGCAGGCCGGATGTGGCCTACTGGCCACAGGTTGGGCACACCTGACAAACACATATCTCAGAACATATCTCAATTGTTAAGTAACGCATAACTGTATAACCATAATGCTTGTATTATGTTAGCTGGAGGTAAATAATTTTTTGCTTCTGATAATTTTTTTATTTGTGATTAGCAGGAATTTAACTCAATACCTAATAATGGACCCTCAGTCTGCAAACAACACAGGTAATTATCTTAAATGTTTGTGATAAACATATAATATGCTCAAACGTGCAGTAAATACATATATCGAAAAGAATGAATTCTTTGCATATGTACTTTTTTCAAATTAACACACATGTGGATGGACACACAGAAAACACAAGCACACAGCTAATACTAAAATTCAGTGTACTGCTGTAAATGTGTTCGTATGTTTTTAGATTTACAAGATGGAATCATGAGGTACATGTACTACCGTAAGTATACAATTTTTATTGCTTTTTGTAGCTTCGTCTAGCTTACAAATAATGCAGATTACATTTGTCTAATACCAGATCCTAGAAAATGAGATGGCATGGGGCGGTACTTTTTTCTATTTTTATATCCCACAAAAGAAAACAGCCATTTATCTCTGAGCAGAATATGGCTTCTACAAAATCCCCATGCAGTCATGTTCAGTTTCTGTGCTGCTGTAAATGATGCCAAAAAAAAAATTGCAGTGTATCAGATGGCAAACCAACAGGCATTATCTCACCCATCCAATCATTTCCAGCAAGAAAAGTTCTACCCATTATGTTATTGTTGGGACTCTTTTTTTTGTCTTGTAACATTTCAAATAACAAAGTAACTCTATTCTAACAGGCTTATCTTTGTAGTGCTTTCTTCTGGCTCTGCTGTTGTGACCCAACTACATCCCTACCATTACTCCTTATTTTCTGCCAGCAAAGACCCAGTAGAAGGGAGGTAAGAAATGCCTTTTGGTTTGCCATGGAGAAAAATTATTCCTGAACTCCTTACTATCATTATAGACACAGCATAGATGAGTGTTACTTGGTTGTCTCCAGTGTCAGAGGTTTAGTAGGTGAGATAAAACTATGGGTAATGCGAAATACACCAGATAGAGGTCAGCTCAAATACGTGTCTCTATTTTTGTGGGTCATGTAAGTACAAGGACTTCTTCGATGTCAGATAGCTGATAACATATTTACTGGCAAGGTCATTTATCAACAATTGTATTTTGCTTGTATAGATTAGACTAGCCAGGATACTTAGTTTGCTTTCACCACTAACTCTTCCATTTGGGATTTTATTGTTGATCTTCAATTATCACTTCATTTAAATTAAGTGTATTCATATCTGGTGTTGTTGTGGCAAAAGAATGTAATACACATACTCTTGAGGTCCCCTAATGTTCTGACTGACAGCTCATGGTTGGCTCAAAGTTTATAGATGAAAATTGTGTTGCCAGTGATGCTGTCCCTCCACAATCCCTTTCTGCAACTTTGTCCTCCACGTTTCTTTTGCCTTAAAGATGTATGGTACAACTTTATCTCATAGTATTGTTTTGTCTGGAGCCAGTGGTAATATTGAATGCAGATAATAAGCATAGAAAATAAACATGCTCCTTCCAATGTAAGCCTACAAAACAAAGCCTGTGACATTTACAAAGCAAAACAAATATGCTAAATCAGGTGGGGATTGGGGAAATGTGGATATGATGAGTGATTATTGGTGAAAGAAATATAAACACATCACCACACTGTCTTATTTGTTATAACTAAAGATTTTTTGATGATATTATTGATTACTAGCAATGAATATAATATTAGATTTACTGCTGTCTTCTTTATCATGTCATTGGAAAACAAAGTTTGTATATGTTTAAATATTTTAGTGTTTATTTGCTGACATTTGTTTTACCTCTGTTGTTGTGAAGAAGCTGGAGCTGCTGGGTTGTTGTTGGTGTTGGTGCTGATATACTTTCCGGATAAACCTCCAGTGCCACCAAGTTTGTCAGCCGCCACAGAAAGAGAAGAATTCCGACCTGGTTTGGCAAAACTAATCAGGTGAGATTATTTTGATCCTAAGGGATCACTTGCCAAAACATGCAACATTGTTGAAATCCACTTTTCATTAATGTGATAAAGAACTAATTGAAAATACAATGTAGGCAGTCCTTGGTGGGAGGGCAGCCATCAGGCAGTGAAGCAGATTTGGTTACAGCATGCAGAATATGTTTGAATATTATTGTCTTAGCGGATCATCATGTTTTTTTTGGCTGCTAAGTTAGTAAATGAAGCTAGCAAGTATTAAGTCCACCTTAAGAATATTAAATGAAGCAGACTACTAATTTTGGTTTAAAAATTAACAAATTTTTAAAGTAATTAGTTTTAATTTGTATTAAAAAAAAAATTAACATTAAATTATTGCTAAGGTTTGATGAAGTGGTGTGGACCACTTCTGACCATATTTCCACAGTTTGTTTCAAGTTTTATAATATTTAGGGACAGATCATCTCAAGACAAAATGTTCCTAAACATATGAAGACATAGTGTTTATGGGGATGATTGTAACAGTATGATAATTGTGAAGTAGCTGCACTTGGAGAAATTAGTGCTTTAGTTAAATTCTTTAGTTATATTATGCAAACCCTACCAAAGTAGTTTAAAATGCTAATTTTGTTTATGTTTATTTTATGCATGCACAAACCATTTGTATGGATCTGAATTGTCTAGAAAGCATGTAAATTCACAAAGCTAGAGGCCTTTTGTAATAACTATAAAAATTGGCATGCTTCTTATTTGTTTTATATCAGGAATAAACAGTTCTGGATGATTTCATTGGCCTACAGTCTACCAGTGGGGATTTTTGAGGTCTGGGACATAGGACTTGATGTAATCCTTAATGCTATTAACATTGATCAGGTAGGCTACAAGTTCAGTGGAGGCCAAATTCAAGATATATGTGCATGCCTCTAACTGGTTATTAGTTTTGTAAATTCACTTAGCTTTTTGTTAATAAATTCCACCAGGATGTGTGATGTCTGATTAGATGAGTTAAATGTATGTGTATGTCATAGCAATATTCTCTAAAATCATGAAATAAATGCTGTACTTAACTGTTTTGTTTATAAAATAGGTATTATAAAGTTTTAATTGGCAACTTGTCTTTAGGTTTAGGCTTTACAAAAAAGTTATTTTAGACTGTGTGTATGCATGTTTGTGTACGAGAAGTTTTTTTTTTGCCGTTTTGTTTATGAATGCTCATTTGATGCAAATATATTTGTACAGACTGAGGCTGGGTGGATAGGCTTTTACTCAGTTATTGCAGGCTGTGGCACAGGTCTTATCATTTCCAGGTATGTGTATTTCCTGCTTTTAATTTGTTTTCGATGCTGGGGTAACACAATAAAGATTTTACTGTGTAATTCATGGGATTAATCTAGACATATAAATTATCATTTATCAATTAACATATTAAATTCAATTAATTAATTCAGATATATGGTTTATAAGCTACTTATTAAATATTTAGCTGAAATGTTCTGAGAGCCATTCTAGTCATATTATTTTCCAGTCAAAGGTCATGCTTGCAGTGTAGAGAGGTCCAGGTGTACAATATGCCACCAGCTAGATTATGAATGCCTGTAGTACCCTCATAAAATAAAACTTGGTCCTTACATGTAAACATTTTTCTAGTTCTTGAAGTCCACTCCTAGCAACCCTGTCTACTTACTGACTAATCCCTTTCCCAGCCAATTGTTGTCTCCCTCACCAAGGCCATTGAAGCATTGTCGCTGTCCTCACATTCCAAGTCACTGGCTTCTAGACTACAACAGGGTTAAATAGCTAACCTTGTGTCATGACCACTGTATTTAAAATATTTTTTCCGTATTACTTTGCAAAAACAGTTTAACAATCGAATCATTGATACTAACGGTGTTAAACTACCACACCATAGATAAAATCTTTCCTTTTTTTTTAACACTAGACACTCATTTTTGACATGCTTATTTTCAGGTTTGCAGATATATTTTTCCGGCAGCTGAAGCTGTTTCTTGTGCTTTTCTACATTGTTTCGGCTGTTTTTATACTGTGGTTTATATTCATTTACATTGGTTTACTACCAACTGATGATGGTGAGAAATACATTTCTTCATCTGTATTTAAAAAATTTTTTTTAATATGTTTAGAATCACGTTTCAAGGTGAAGGCACTGATCAGCTGGATAGACCATGCTGGCGTGCACTGTTATAGAACATACTGAAGTCACCACAGCTACTTTACCACACATTTTTTTTTATAAAAACCAGCATGAAACATAAACAGATTGACACCTACCTACTCTGTATTGAAATCAAAGCAGTTAAAGGAAAAAAAAACCTGCGACATTTTATGAAAAATATAGCAAAAAAGAGTGGCATGATCCTAAATACTGAGAAAGTATCATCTAAGGAGTTCAAATACGGTGGCTAGTCAGATTCATGCAGAACGAGCAAGGGTCTGTCCATTAGTTTAAGATCAAGTTTAAGATCAGTGGTTGAGGAAATGATTTCATTTTGAGGCAATTAAAGCAGAAAAAATAAAAGTTTACCAGTACTTTTAATTTAAAATAAATGCTCCTTTTTTTTTTACGGTAATACTACATCCTACTGTGAAGCCACACATATAAAGTATGTTATTATAATTTATCATGTTTTTAAACGGTCATGAAATTTTCAATTATAATTTAAAGCTTTTTGTTAGTTCTAGCCTTTTTAATTCTCTGTCCTGTTATCTAGATGGCTAATCATTTGTTTTCTGACTTAATCTGTCCTTTGTTAGTAAGTATCAAAGCTGCTATCATTCTCAGTGGAGTGTTCTTAGATGGATGCTCACCGCTTTTCTACGAGCTTGTGTGTGAAGCGGCATACCCTGTTGGGGAAGGCGTATCCTCTTGTTTCTTGCAAATGATGACCATCATTGCTGGGGTGGTTTTCTTAAGCATCCAGGAGATTCCAAATCTTGGTGAGGATCACTTTTTTTCACAAATGTAGTCAGCACAGGGTAAACACGAAAAACAAAAACAAACAAAAAGAAATCGGAGCAACAGTTTGATTACTCAATAGTTTCCATGTAATTTGTTTATATTTTATTTTGTAAAATATACCTTATTATAAACTCATTATTCTATGTAATTTTAAAAAACGTTTTTGTGTTTTTTGTTTAATTTATAAAGAAATTCTGTTTGGAGTTATAATTTAAATTTTAGCTGCTCTGTGTAGGGGAGGTGGGGTGATGTTTTTTGTTGAAATACTTGCGTTAGGATACACCTGGGTTCAAGTGCCTCCATCTGTCTTGTCATTTGTAGCTGTAGAACTAAGAAGTCTGAACAAGTCACTTAATAAGAAGCATGTTTGATTAGATATTTGTTATCAGTAATCATGTGTGCTGGAGTGTTTTCCCTTACAGAAACTGAAAGTGATGGGTAGAAGTTGCTAAAGCTTTATTTATTTTTCTAAATTTAAAACAAAGATGCATATTGGAAGATGACTGTTGCATTAATGAAACGCTAAATAAATATTGTATGTGCTTAACGCACGTTTATATTAATTCACATGTACATTGCTATGTGTTAGGTACTACCTGGATGAACTGGTGTCTTTTTGGGTCTGTGTGTGGAGCAGTACCTCTACTTCTGCTGGCAAAAGAGAGGTATGGTCGATCTGACATTGATGCAAAGGAAATTATTGTGCATGAACCACCTGAAAATCCAAGCATGCAGCGAGATCATGCTCATCAGATCCATGACAGTGACACTACAACAGCAGTAGAGGTGTGACTTGTTATGACATTAAATTTTACGCACAGTAAGAGGATATTTTTTGGTGTGTCTTGAATGACTTTTGGATTCCTTTACCATTGGCCTCAGAGATGTTCTCTGATAGTGATACCATAAAATGGTTATTTAAACAAAAATCGTGTGTGCCTTACATTTTTCTTGCCCAATCAAACTGTGCCTGAATACTTAAATAATTTCCTAATACTTGGAAACTTCTTCAGAGGATAAACAATGTTTGTTGGAATGTGTATGAGCAAAATAAAGTTTTGTTATGCAGCAGATCAAGTTTTGTAAAATTAAAAAAAAAATTGAGATTTTGTTTTTAATGATCAAACTGTAGAAATAATTGGTCACTGGAGGAAGTTGCAGAGACTAATGTGGAAATAATAATAAAGCATATCATGATATTTCAATTGAATGAACTTTTTTGACAGTGGATGTACTTTTTACAATATTTGCAGTTTATTAAAAAGGACTAGTTTTTTATAATCAGTGTACATTTTATAAACTGATTCATAAATTTGTTGCTTGTTTGTTCGGACATTCATTTAGAAGAAATGTCCAAAATAAAACAATGTGTTGGAGTTATTTGTAGCTGGAAGTGTTTTCGGGTAAATACCTATGAGTAGGTCCTCGTGTACTTTGACGTTTTACTTTATCCTCCCTTCATGTAGCCCTGGACTAAGCCAGTTGTCGCCGCTTGACGGTGGCGAATAGAGGTTCCTTGGGACCCACTAGGGTGGCCACCGCATTGCGTACGAATTGATTTGTTTTGTGTTCCCCGTAAAAAATTGGGAGCAGTCTCCTGAAGCATTTCAGCTCCTCAGTGCGCCAGCTATAGTGACAGAGTTCTATCAGGCACAAGAACGATGATCGCAAAGAATCAAGCAAGGTTCTGGCAAAAATACCTTCTACGGTTTTACAGCACGCAGATGGTGTCCCGTCCAGTCCAAATCACTTTCATCCCTTTCTGCAATATTCGATAGGTTCCCAACCCCCGCAGTGCGAAGACGTGTATGATTGCAAGCACTTTCTTTGATAATAATAATAAATAATAATAATAATACCCTGGGGTGGCAGGATTGATTGCTCCTATCCCGTTCACGTGCGTGGGATTTGACAACGCCTTCGATTTTCTGAAGAAAGTGTAAAAATTAAAAAGATTAGAGTTGAAACCAGCCAGTTTGTGTGTGTTATGTATGCTTTATTATCACCTTTAAATACACAGTGAAAAACCCTTTATACATTGAATGAGACCTTCGCCAAGAAAGACATACACTTTTTATGTCTATGTGGGTGATAGGTTATATGAAAGGTTGGGGGGTTACTTTTTCTAAGACAAAATGCGGTCCTCCTCGCAATATTGTTTTTATTAGGTCTTTCTCACAGACGAAGTGTCATACAAGGCAGACAAGCACTTCAGCCATGCCCCTGTCCGCGGTGTTAGGCAAATGAGTCATCGCCTGGCAGTGGCTGTATGGGCGGACAATCTTATTTTCCCTTTTTGCCCCATCCCAGGACAATTGCTTCTGTATCCAGGGAAACCAGAAACAAAATTCCTTCGCTGACAAGCACGTGCAACAAGAAGAGCATTAACACTTTATCAAAATTCGCGTCACAAAATCGACCAAAGACTTATTTTTAGGTGGTGCGGGCTGTCTGAGGTTGTAAATATTTATTTGTAGAGATCGGTGGCAAATCACTTTATGGCCTCACCCTTGCTGGTGTTATTGAGAGTCCTTCCAAATTCGTCCTACCTCCTACCAACGATACAAATGCAGTTAGCAATCAGTGGTTTGGTTCTGCGTCGCCAGAGGGTGCGCAGCAGAAAAGAGTTTCTCCGTTAAAAAAAAAATCCCCGTTGAGAAATATTTGCAGGTTTGCATACATCAGAAACGTATAATTCAGACTGCTTGACCTTTTCAGACCAATCATGGTAATCAAAGCTCATAAGCAACCTGTTGTCCGCATCCAGTTTGCGTGCATAGGATAGGGTGGGTAGAAATGCGCCGACGCACACACGCAAACACAATGTTTTTTCCCGCTTGTGGAAAATGGCGCAAGATTCCAGACTTGAGTTTCTGATGGGGAAACATCAGCATTCAATGGTTAGCTTGTGACGGAATTTCACGTAACATCCTCCCTAATTACCTCGTTTTCTCCGCTCAGAAATTGACGGGCGCCATTACACACCCGCTTATTCACCTTTCCGAGGACCACACTACTGAGCTTCGCCTCTACCAGCAATTAGACACGAAAGATGAGAGTTGTCACGCCAATCACTCACATAACTGTGCATTTCAATGCCCGGGCAGCCGCCACTTCAAAGCGCAGTGTGCCGCCAGCTTATTTCTTATTCATCAGTGTGGTCGCTACCTCGGAGAAATATCTCATCCAATGCGTGCGGTCGTTCAATCTTTGCAGCCATTTTGATCGAAAATATTCGTATTTCTTCGGTTTCTTCGGTCTAATCGTTGCAGTTATCGGTGACAGAAGGCTGCAGATGTGCATTGCACCACACACTATCACACAAAGCTGTGTAGAGCCCGCATAAAAGTGAGAATGTAAAATGAAAAACAGAATGAGTATTTTTAGGAAGTGTGAAGATCGATGGGGTTAAAATAATTTTCTAGTTCTCAGTTGTCTCCCGCTGTCCTGCAGGATATTACAGGCGTAAAATCACGCAAGAAACGCTTTGCCTTTATTTATTTACTCAGTGGTTGCAGGAATTGTTACCACTTTATTTTCTCCTGCGTCCACAGGCCTAATGTCTGCGAACAAAACAAAACAAACAAAAGATGGGTTGGTTATGAGCTTTGATTATACCCATTTTTCTTAAGAAGTCAGGCATTCTGAATTTTGTAGCCACACAAACTTGTTGTTTGGGGTCATCAACGTACAGCTGATGAATTCACAGACTTGCATTTTTCTTAAAGAAAAGGAAAATATTAGGCTTTGTGATATTGGTGACATTTTCTTTCTCTCTCCTTTCCTCCCCATGTCTCTCCTTTCCATAATTCTTCCACACTACCTGGTGTTAGCTTTGGCTAAAGTTGAAGATGCGAATTCTAATGTTTGAAAACTTGTACTTCGCGAACGAAACAGACTCGCATTCAAATTGTGGGAAACAGCATCGCTTAGCAAACTTAATCGTTTGTCCCGAATGCACCAGTCCGATTAGACATAACACGGTTCATGAGTTGCGAGCAGTGAAGCTTACACCAGATGTCTCAGGCATTCAAGAAAAATGCCTGAAAAGGCTGCTACAGATTTCGTACAGGGAACATAAAACCAATGATCGACTTTGTGCGAAGCATGGTGTCACACCCACGGGACACCAGGAACCATCACTCACAAGGGCGTAATCTGATCTGGCAACATGGTGTTAAAGACTGTCCTTCAAGGTACCACGTGACCCAGAACAGCATTGTTAAAGACTGTCACTCAAGGTACCACGTGACCCAGCACAACTTTGTGTTAAAGACTGTCACTCAAGGTACCTTGAAGAAGGTCAGCGCTGAGGTGGTCAGAGGAAGAGCTTGCTGACAAACATGAAGGACCCACTGGCGTAGTAAGATGCTTACTTGGGGTGTAGGGGGAATTCATGCTGACAATGAACGATGTTGACACTCGCACATTATAAAAAAAAAGAAAGGTGCGTGAGTAGAGTCATGCACACACGCGCGCATACAGAGTGGCAGCATCACAACGCAGGCTGCTTTTAGTGGTAAATGACAAAGCAACACTTAACAAAGAACTAAACACATTGAAAAGTGGCATCCGGTTATTGAAATCACAAGAAATTAGGTAATATTTAGAATAAGAGAAACTTTATAGTCATACTAATCACATTTAAGGTTGCAAGTCAGTAATCCCAAAAATAATATTGATTAATACCCTTGTTTTGTAGTATTTTCCCTTTTCTTTTCTTTAGATGAAGGGCTAGAGGTTAAAAAAGTATAGCGTGCTTATTGTGTTACCCTCATAAATAAAGATTTGTCATTCGTCTCTCTCTCTCTGATTCTTTACCTTTTTTGTACTTTGTGAAGAATCACATCTCAAGCATTGGGCCGGGGGATGGGCAAAAAGATATTATTCCCCCTCCGGTAGCTTTTATTGAAGGGGCGGCTGCCTCCCTTGTCGCCCTGGTTCCTGCGCCACTGGGACCTGAACACCATCGGTCAAGACAGACCTTGACAGCCACCGCGTCTATCCACGTGCACTCCGCACCCACTCCCCTCCAAAAAAAAAAAAACCCAACGACCTGTACAGGGTCAAAGAACGAATAAATAAATGAATGACATGTTCATGCATAAAATGAGCATAGAAAAGTTCACGCAAGTTTCGGAACATTGTTCAGTGCCTTACTTTGGCAGACTTGCAGCACATCTTATTGACCTTTGACCAGTCTGGCTGTGAGTTACGAGAGTTAGTCTGGAGAAGGTCGTTCTGTTCTGGAGAAGACTGGCTGACTGTCAGCCGCTGGCTGGAGCTGGACTGGTTGTGTAGCAGCCGCTAGTGTTAGTTTGGAGTAACTAGACAGGCTGTTCACACCCGGCTGCACTTGCCTCCTACTCACATTCCTGTTGCGTTTGACAGCATCGACCACGAGCACTCGTTAAAATCAAAATAAAGACAAGCAGCAACCCCAGCAATGCCTGTGTTTATGGACCCCAAGAGCAATGAAATACATTATTCCAAGAGGCCATTTTGTGTCTGCCGACACTTTACACCCTGGTTGTTGTGAAGATAAAATCGTGTAGACAGACGAGAAGAGGACCAATAACTATTTTACATACCTTGACTAGCCTACAGACATTCTTGCCTCTTCTCATCCGTTCAAAATACCCATCTAAGCATCGTCATGAAAAAAGACAAAACCAAACCAACCTTAATGTATGCATAACACTTGAAATTAGCAAATTAATAAACACTCATCGAGGGATGAATGAAGATATAATTGAGACACCCCATCCCCAAAATTTTACGTGGAAGGAGGAATAGGAGAAATAAAGAAATCCGTGGGTCAGTGGGATAAAACCTGTGTCGACTCGTTTCAAGACTGGATTGTGTTTGTTGATCCTTCGTCCGATGTCACTGAACTGGGCACGTGACTAGTAATGGCTGTGAAGAAGCAGTTGTGACAAAGAAAACCATCAGGACATTGAAAGGAAAACAATTTCCAGAAAAAGTTTTATAAAGATGTTTAGCATTTGTATATTGCATCTGTATTTGTATTTGTATTTGTAAACAGAGCAAGTTTATCACTCCATAAAGGGCAGAGGCAAGCTGGCCATCGACCAAAATTGCATAAACAAAGCATGGAGATTTTATGTGTGCTAAGAAAGAACTGACAAGAACAGAAAACAAATCATCACCACGAGGTTTTATTTTCGGATGACTATAAATAGTAAAACAAAAGGCGGCGAGGGAAGGGCAACAACTGTCACGGACCGTTTACAATAAACAAACTTTTTCTCTGGGGAATCTTCGATCTGTTTGCAGACGCTCATCATCATTTCTGTCTGTATTGAGCGTCCAGACGATTTCGAAAACTGCAGACACCAGATTACCAATCAAGACCACAGAAAAAAGTAGTGAAGAGGAAGATCAGATAGCGTTCTTATCCTTCGTCACACGAGCGGAAGCCCATCTTGAAGACTACAAACAAAAGCGAGCAGGTGTTGAAGTGTTTGGAGCTTGTGAGCTGAATATTGCACTCATGTCAGAAATATGGAGCAATGACCTTTCCGCTTAAATAAAACTTATGTATAATTTACGCTCAATAACAATCATTAAGCGTGGTCTCGATTTGGAATGTAAAGGAAACCTTCTGAAGTTTGAAGAGCTTTATTATATGACCTGTGGGACACTCTGTTGTTTAGTGCTCATCGAAGCAGAACATTGGTGCCACTTCGATGCCACTTTAAATCAGCGTGTGAAACTCACCGCCGCCCGCCTAGCATCTGAACAATCCCTGATTTATCTGGGAAACCAACAGATGGAGGAGCCATGCCCCTCTAGCCCACTCCTCCCATGTCCACTTGGCAATGGAAGTTTTACCTGCTCCGAGATCCAGTGACAGGTGGTGTCAAGACAGACGTTTACCCTGTGTAGAAGTAAAATAATGCCTCTCAGGACAAGTTTGGCCCTACCCTCAGGTCTGTTTGCTTTCCTGATCGACTCTAGCACTGTCCTCTTCCACGGCCTCCTTGTCCCGAACAACTTAACCTCAAATCGTTAATTTTTTTTTATGGATGAATGAGCTAAGAATTAAACCAGAAATACCCCCTTCTTTACCACAGGAGGTTATTGTCTACACTCTACAGAATATTTCATACCTTTACCCTTTAGTAAGTATCGCATACAGAATGTTTCATACCTTTACCCTTTAGGAAGACAAAGCGTCCTTTCAACGAAGACGTTTGGAAATCCAACGAGAGAGAAGGCAGACGTTCATTGTTGAGAGATGTTTTTCCTTGCTAATGAAAAGACGATTACAAAGGCTCAGTACCTGAGAACATCTTTTAATAGCAGTCAGGAAAACCAACAGAAAAATATAACAAAAAGACAAACACCAAATACCAAAGCGACAGACAATGGAATCCTATGGATACTGAGCATCACCATCGGCCTCGTAAGACCAATGGATCCGATTTTTCTAAATCACAAATATTATTTATGTTTATCATATTTCTTCTCCTATATGTATCTGAAAGAAGTTAAAATAATTTGTATGAGCAAGTACTTCCAACAATGATGAGCGTTTATGCATCTTTGTTGATCCTGAAAACAATTATAAACTGCACGATTCATTCAGCAGCCAAGTGTTTGTTTTCATTCAACGATCAAGCTTCTGTTTCAGTCTCCAAGCTTTTGATTCAGCAAGTAATCAAGTTTTTGTTTCAATCAGTTAGCAATCAAGCTTTTGTTTCCTTTCACAGTCAAGTTTGGATTTTGGTCAACAGCGGAGCTTGCGCTTAAGTTTGTTTTCAAGTTTGGTGTCAGTCAGAAATGAAGCTTTTCAGTCACTGAAATGTGTGTTTCAGTTAGCAGTCTAGCTGTTGTATCATCCAGCAGTCACCTTTTGTCTCATTCAGCATCAAACCAGCTGTTCCTTTCAGCAGCCAAGCTTCTGTGTGAGTTAGCAGTCGAGATGCTGTGTTACTCAACCGTTAAAGTCTTGTGTCAGTCAACAGTCAAGCGACCCCCTTGGTCTGAGTCGCCCACATGGAAGATGGAGCCTGTCTGTGCCTCCCCGTCCTACTGCATGAGCCCAGTCTGCCATCCTGCCATCCAGCCAGCCTGCCAGCCTGTATTGATCTTGCCGCCAATTAGAGCCGAGTGCCGAGCAGTTCTGTATTCTTACAGTCGTCAATACACCATCTTCATGGCGGCCAGAAGAGCACATTGGTCTGTGTCTCTCTAGTCTTCAATCATGAACATCCACTGTCTCTGTTCCCTCTTCCTCTCTCTCTCTCTTAGTCCTTTCAAGTAAAAAAAAAAAAGATAAAGAAAAAAGAAAATCATAGATTTTATTTTATTATATTATTTATTTTATTATTTTTCTAAACAGCTTCGCTTCGGTTTTGGATATGTAGATTAAACAAGTGCACCCCGGATACACAGGACGATCTCACTTTTGTAGGTACCACAGAAAAGTGTTTTGAGAACACTCCGTGAGGTTGTCAAACATTATGATTACATTTTACATCGTAACTGCGAAAGAAACATATTAAATATTATAATTAAAGTGGAAGCAAAGACAGAGAATATCAAACAGACAAGAAGAGATGGGATGCAGAAAGGAGTGGGGGCAAGGTGAAGAAACCTGATGAAGAACCAGGGCGGGATGCCGGGTATCGAGATCGAAGAAACCTTTTATCGGCAGCCTGAGGGACGCCTACGTGGCATGTTCCAGAAGGTATTGTGAAAACTCTCGGTTTTGCCACTGAGGTGGTGGTGGTGATGGTGGTGGGAATGTGTTCTGGTATCAAACCAGAAATTGTACACCCATACAACCACAAGCCCATTACCAACCTGTACTAACCCACTGAGGACTAATTTTCAGTTTACTGAAATCCCACTTTTCTATATCTCAAATTGCACTTTACACTAATACATGTCTTATATTCCATTAAACGTAGGATACAAAAATCTCTCAAATTTCATTTGGTATTCTCTTTAATGGACATCAAAATCACTTACTTATTGTACAATATCTTAAAAGGGAACCTGGAAATTCATGGTCTGAAAGCTACAGCCACGAGTGTCAAATTTTTATGGAAGTCCAACAAGCCAAACAAAACAATGCTAGTGCTAAAAATTATTGCTTCATTGCTAGAAAACTGCAAACAGGTGTCTTCAATTAACAGGGCACAAGAAATTCTCAGTGCAGATGGCTTCATCATTTCATCAATGTAAACATTAAAAAAAAATACGGATGCTATAAAATTATAAATATAAAAGAAGTTTTATTATTCACTGCATACCAAAAGAATAATTCCACAAAATTAAAATAATTAAAGATTTTTGAAAAGTTCTAATTATATTACCCATATTAATTTTGATGTCATTTCTGAAGTCTTATATTTGACAGTCTAGTTACAGTAAAATACAAGTAATTTTGTAAACTCGAGCTTTGATGGTCATAGCAGTGTGAGACTTCAGAGATGCGACCACAGCTGCCATTCTAATAAAATTATTATGTCACCTGCCAATCGTGAGTCTATGTTCAATTATTTATTGAGTCAGGAAGTCCTTTCCAAGTCATATTCTCAGTATTTCGAAGACAACTGAAAGTTAGAAATTTGTAAACTCATCAACATGAAGGGATTTGCAAGACAAGGTAAAAACAGATGTTATTTCAGATATTAACGATCATCTAATCGTAAGACTCTATTATCTCCATGACACACGAATGCCGGGTACTAATGGGATAGAAATCCTCAAGCTGAAAAACAGAGTTTGTTTTCTTTAGTTCTTCACAGTAAGATCTGTAACTTCTACATGTACCCATTGGACCAAATTTACCAACTGGCTCAAAATCGGATATTTTAGCAGAAATATAAACTTCAGTAATCGTGAAGCCTCGAAAGCAAGTACAGCAAGACAAAGAAGCTGATGGACAGAGAGAAGAGGTTTAACATTAAAAAAAAAATGTCTATAATAACAAGTCCGCCAAGACAAGGAAGCTGGTAGACAAAAGACGAGGTTAAAAAAATTTTTAATTTCATTTAATAACATGTACCTGGAGAAAACCAACCGACTGTCAGCAGGTGTCACATGACAACTGATTGACAGCTGTGTGACATTTTAGGACAATTCGAAGTCACCTATGTCACTTCTTAAGACAATTCTGTGACAGTTTGACTTTTTACAATTCTATGACAGCTCTGTGACGGTTGTATGGCAGATGACTTGCGGTCTTCCCTCACGTGACCTGCTGGGTAGAGTCATCTGACGTGGAGGCGGGCATCCCTGGCCCATCCTGGCACAGAGAATGGACTGTTCCAGACGCTAGCCTCTCGCTGGTTGGTGCAGTCCACTGGAACCAATCCAGTGATCGAAGGTTGCGACATTTTATATAAGTCTCGCCACTTTCTGCCCTGGCACAGCCGATCCCTCCACCAGCGAACTCATTGCTGTCAGTCTCCTCCCCCATCACACACACACACGCACACTCTGTTGCAGCGCCAGCCGTGCGTGACGCGCACCAACAAGTAAGTTTGCAGCGAAAGTCATGAGCGGTACCCTCACCTTCTGCCTCTCTCGCGATTTTCATACACATTTTCCACAATATTCGAGTTTTTCGGTCGTTGGACCTAATTTTCAGTCGGGACTTCTTTTGTTGTTATTGTCAGTCAAGCGACTCCGGGGTACGATGACGATGGAGACTAGGCTGTACCAAGCTGTCGTCTGCTTGCTGTTTGCTGTGGCCACTTCCGCTGGGTGGACGCGATCGCTCAACAGGAAGGCATTACAAGCTGAAGAGATCTACTCGTACCCGTGGGTCCCCTCCCGCAGAAGCGAGTTCGCTACGGTAAGAATAATTCTAGAAAGTTTGTCTTTGAACTTTTCTTCTAGAGGTATGAAACTTTAGTTAAAACGAGTGTGTCTCGCAAAAGTGATAGTCTGTCATGTCGTTAGTGATTAGTATTCAATGTTTGCGAATTGTTCATTTTTTTTTTGCTTCAAAATTGGCGACTATTGTTTTGCAAGATCGTCCATGGAAGAAAGCTGTTTGTAGCTTTCAGTTTTGGATTCCCGAACACATATTATAGCTTCTAAATGTTCCATACGAAAAAGTGGTGATTGTCTTTAACAATTTAAGAAATACGAAAAAAACCAACATAATAAAATTAAACCCCGCCAAGCCGTCAGAAATAAAAGCCATTGCAGTAAGGTGCTAGAAAGATGCAGAAACGTGCCATAAACGGACAAACAGAATTAAATGCAAAATACATTTTAAAGTTTTGCTTCGAATACATATATTTAGAATTTTAAAAAATGGTTTACCAAGAAGGCTAGCAAAGCATGCCATATAATGTTGGAAACGATCAGGGGATCAAATGAAGTCAAAAAGCATTAACTTGCAGGCTGCACGCGAGTTCATCATCTTGAGATTTCTCAGTCGCTTTTTTGTTTATTTACTCAAACCTAACAATCCACCTCCTCATCATCACCATCCTCAATTTTCCAGTGCTACACAATGGCAAAGAACAACAGACAAAAAAAAAAAAAAAAAACAATCCATAAAAACACCAACGCAAAGATGAACGAATTAATGATGTGGTTCAGTCACTCCGCAGTAGAATGCTTTCATATCACCGCAACGCTTTTAAAGGCCCTCGGTTCAAATCTCAAGACGCGCTCTCTAGATGCGACTCCTAGTACCATCACTTTCTTACTTCTTAAAATAACAGGGAGGAGGAGCCACTTTCTTTTTTAATAATCCAGCCAGCTGAAGTTAAGGCTAGATAAAATAAATCTTTTAAGACAAATAAATGTAAAAAAAGATAAATAGGTTATTCAGATAAGAATTTATAGACAATAACCAATTTGTTTTCTGGCAACAATTTTAGAAGACTGCTGCACTCGTAAGAAAATTGTCCAACCAAGTCCTAAAAGACTGTTATAAGTCCACAAAATTTTATTGTCACAGTCTTTACTTTAATAAAAACCAATTATCTAAAGTAGGAAACTTCAAGTAAAATGTCAAGAGATCATTGTCGGGCACTGTCGCGAATAACTTTGCTCATTCATTTCCCATGTTCATCTATCCACATTTTATTCATCTGGAACGTGGGTTATAAAAGCGGAGAAGGAAAGAAGAATGTGTTTTGATTTCAGATAAACGCGCGCCCACGTCCGCAGTCCAATAAATAGCAAAATGCAATCAGGCCCGTTGCAGTTGTCAAATGTTTCTTAGCGGCGCGAGTGGCGGGTGATGTTTGCAGACGACAATCGTTGGTTACGAAAGGCCAAGGACTTGGTAGTCCTGAGGAGGCGTTCAGAGAATGTGGGGTGGACATTCTTCTCGAAGGCTTGAGGAGAGGAAGGTTGGACCACCCGGCAGTCGGTGCTGTTAGTTTACAGCCCTGTGCTTGGCATACTGACCGGTCCTCGACTTGAGAGAGAGGATATTTTTAGAAATCAGGCAGATTAACCTCCGAAAATACTTTTCCCTTGGGTGTGAACTTTCGAACTGTGTTCTTCTTTTTAAGTTGGGGCTTATTGCAGACTTAACTGGCTCCGTCCGGTCGTCCCGAAGATAAATTTTCGGCTTGGCGTCCAGGATGCGTGACGGAGTCACTTTGATGGAGAACAAAGCAAGGCGGCCTGTGGAGGCGATTGCTTTAATCACACCCAACAACCCGCCCTCTCCATCGTCCTTTCGTTTATCACGCTGCTGTGTGGCCCCTGAAGACTAGTAATTTACCTCTGCTGAAGTCTAGAGACCCAGCCATTGGAGGAAAAGAAAGTTTGCCTTCCACCCATCTTTTATTTTCTTGTCCTTTGTGACTTTTTGGCCATTGCGGGGTGAATCCGACGGCGTAGGAGGTAGACATCGTTGTTTTCAATGGCGTGACTATAGAAAACTGTTGTTTCAAGTGTCTGAAGCACTCTGATTAAAATTGGTGGAGGCTACAGCGATAGATTGACTCCCACGGAGATGTAGACAAACACACACAATGCCTGTAAAAGACACGAGAAATTACTAGTTATTATCACAGATATAAAGAGGTACTGATTAAACCCACTCATCCTTCAAATAAGTTGAAAAGGAGGAGCCTTAGGGTGAGGGGTGTATGTAAATGATTCATCATGTCGATAGCTAGTAGAGGGCGGAGACAAAACCTCTTTTCCTTCTTCACCTTTGAGTTAGAGGTTCTTTCCTTGGTTCTTACAGTTCCACAGTTGAGTGGCTTGCACTTCATGAGAGGATTTGTTTAATCACACGATAGCTTTTTACACTTATTAGTTTTACGAGTAGATGACCTTTGTGGTATATTCGACTCTAATGGCGGACAGTTGAAGGAATGTTGTCTGAATCACTTCTGCTCCGTCATCATGAGAGGAAGAGACATTTCTGTCAAAGCTCTGTTTAAATGGGCAAAAGTCGGAACTTTCACCAAGTTTGGCAAAGTCGGGTGTAACGGGTACAGGAAGCCAATGGAACTTTGGTCAACATACACTTGAACAACCTTTTTTGTCAATACATTGTCAATGTCTTTGTCAACGCGACTGTAGGGGACCAGAGGCTTAGCACTCAGCCTCATGGAAACTCTACAGTTTTTTTCCTAGGATCATATTTGGAACGGATTTAAATATATTTTGGAGACTTTCTATTATTAAGAAAACTGATTTCATTAAATAAAGAGGAAATATTGTAACGTTTCAGTTTTCTGTGGATTTTAAGGCGGTTTGAGTGAATTGTATTGACGAGAATCGCTATCATAACTCGAAGCTGGCTGGTTTGATGTCAAACATTTGACACGTGTCCTCTACGCCTTATATACAAAGAAGTCATTATAATTACAATTAAAGAAAATAAAGGTCCTAAGAGGTCAAAGTTTTATTATTGATTGTGTATAAATTTCGGTGTGGACCTCCCAAAGCTTTGCAAGTCATCATCAAATATTATTTATTAGGTTTTCTTTTCATGCCGCCACTCATATGCGGTTTGGTTGGACAAAAGCCAATACAATCTATGTTAGTATTAATCATTTGCTGGACATCGATGGAGCGATTCTGGTCCTACCGGGTCGCTGCTGACAGCCTCTCCTCTTCTCCATCTTCCAACATCGCCGGCACGTTGCCAACGACCTGCCTGGCTCGGGCATCGAACGATTGCTTCGAGGGTTGACCTTTGCCCGACATTTTCATCCACCCGGCCGTGGATTTAATTTTCCCAAGACGAATGAGGAGGCAGGACTTGGAGCAAACCGAAAAAATAAATAGCAACTCAATCTTAAGCAATTGAACACACGCTCAATGAAAAAGGTTTCTAAATATCCTAAAATGGCGGAGGTCAATGACCAGTAATAAGTCTACTCCTTCTGCATGGGAACCGTTTAGCTCCACACACCTTCGGGCCAAGAAGCGCAAAAGAGAAAGGTTAAAGTTCCAAAGAACAAAATAATAATAAACAAGTACACAAATAATACACTAAGAATAGAATTTACACCCTGAGTACACGTGTTATGTTCGCCTTAAAACATCTCAACCAAATATTGACCAAACGTTTTTGTCATGTAATTGTTTAGTGTATCCACCCAAGTGCTTTTTGATCGTCTGAAGTTTTTCATCCCGGTAATGGAATTCCGCTTCCTTTGCTACACAAGTGGCAAAAGTTGTTTTTGTTGACTTTATGCAATCAACCGAACGCATCTACATCTGTGAGGGCGTGCAGGGGTAATTCTGTGAGAGGGTGTTAAGTGGGTGTGCATGTATTTGTGACAATATTTCTTCACGGTCTGGCAGCAATAAAATCGTCCCACAACACGGGGCTGATCTCTTTCTGGGACTTCTGTATATTGATCCTCCTCCCTGGACAAACTGGGCAACCGTCTGAGTGATGTGATGAGGCTGAGAAGGGCTTGCCACCCCCTAGCTTTTACTTCCCACAAGGGTATAGGAGTTTTCTAAACTAAGGAACTAGAGTTTGCTGCTAAACAGTCAAGTAGGTCCAGACAGCCTGCGAGGCCAACATAGAATATAGATCCGTGGTAAGCAGGACGGTCGATGGTGCCTGCCGGTATAAGAAGTAAATCACAACTACGCAATCTTCAGGAAAAAGTTTTTAAGAAAATTCCAGAATCAACATACAAAAATAGAATACAAGTAGATTTAGAAGTCGTATCACTGTAATCAACAGATTACCCTGATTAGTCCACCAGTGCACCGAGGACGGAAGGCGAAAGGAATTTTGTTTGGCCATTCGTCTTGATTGTATCAAGGTTCTTCCCCCCGCCATCTCCTCCCTCTCTGCACATCAAGCTCCACATGTACAACTTTTTGTAGCCTAACCCATTTTTTTTCTCAGTTCTCAAGTCAACAGACGTCAGCCAAGAGAAGCAGGTCCGTGCTTTTCGATTTTTGGCTGCGATAAGGCGGTGTTGCCAGGCTGTACGTATTAATAAGACTTTCCTCTTCGCCCTTCCCGAGTCCCTCCGCGCGCTCAGGCAACCAAAATATATTGATCGCGTAAAAAAAAGGGAAGTAGGACTAAATTACTAGCAACTTCTTTAAGACTAATCTAAACTTTGGAAATTACTTCCTTGCAAAAAAAAAATAAAAAATAAAAAAATAAAAAAAAATAAAAATTAATGAAAATAAATAAAATAAAACATAAAAAAATCTTAGATCGTGGACATTAAATCCTAAAAAGTTCCAATCCTTCTGTAAGACTTCTTCAAAGACTAGGAAGTTGTAAGTTTTATTAGTGATTGGTACTGGTGTGTCTGTAGAAGCAACAGACTTAACCAACATTATTCTTAGTGCACGAATGTAATGACAAAGGAACAACATATATGTCCCTTCTGACTGGAGAACGCGCTGTCTGCAACAAAATTGCTCTCTTCTTTCATGAACACACACACACACACACACACATTCTCACTACCTCCTTCTATGTTGTTTACCTGCTGAAAAACGCTGTTTCAGAAAAAAGGAAAACAACAAGTTTTGTCGTTCGCATGGTAAAGAAGTGTGTAAAGGTTTTGTGGAAGATGATCCAACCCTTTCAACTCATTGGCAAATATAAGTGAACATTTGGGTGTCAGTGGTTGCGTGATTTCAAGGGGGTGTGATAATAAAAAGTGGAGAACGAAGTGTTGTGTGTGTGACTTGATGGAATGTGTGTGTGTGTGTGATACATCTCCATGTTTTTGCTGTGCATTGTAGTTTGTACACAAAGTTTTTAATGCTTTAACGAAATGTGCGATTTCAATGTCTGCCTTTCTCAAACGCTCGTTTTTTTTTTTAAATTAAACCGACAAGGCAACGCATTTGACTAATTTCACTGCTTTCACCATGTTGTAAACTAGTAGCTGCAGGAAATTGGTTTTCATCAATACATCAAATCATTTCAACATCTTCGTTGTTGTCGTCGTCCACAGGCTGGCAATGTCTTGAGCCGGTCTCTCGCAGGCCCACTGCTTCAGTCGTAACACAAACATGTTGTCGCCAACTGTAAACGAGTCAATCTGTTTGATCCCCATCTTTCTTGGCATCATCTCGGAAATATTTACCTACAACATCGACCACAGCTGAACCTTGATGCTGTTTGCGTGCATAGACAGTCTTTGTGCCGATCCCTGAGTCTCGGTGCAGCAACACGAGCTTTCGCGAGATTCGGCGAGAGTTCATGTTGTCCACGAGGCAAGAATAGGAGCGGTACCTTTCAACCCACAACGAGATTTGTGTGTTGTTCTTGAAACTCATCAAAGTTTTTATGTCTCGAATAAAGAGATGACATTGGGCAGAACGGACGTGTGTGTGCGCGCGCGCGCGTGCGTGAGAAAGTGCAGGTCAGAAAGGATGCGGTAGACATGCCCAAAATAATAGGATAGACTGGGGTTGGGTGTAGGAATTTTTCTTGTTTTGCTTTGCAACAATCATCTGGTGCAATCGCTGTAAAAATAATGATTCTTGTCAGCGAAACACAACATTGCTGGATAACACAAATTTCCAGGTTCACACCGACGAACAGTGAATATTAGCAGAACACAAACTGTCAGCTTACACATCCGAGAAAGTGCAAGATGCAATAAAATAACACTCAGAAGGCTGTCAAGCTCGACCACCATGGACACGTGGTAACCTGACCACATCTCTGGAAACATTAATTGCAGGAGATGACTGGAATACAAGAAGAGTTCTGAGACAGGCGTGAGAGCAGATGAATGAGCTGCTCGTGCTATAATAACAGCGATTTCACTAAGTGCTTCATGCAAACCAGGAATCTAACCGCTTCAAAGCCAAGCTAAATCGAAGCTCTAAGAAAAGGTTAAAGTTCAAGATTTTATCGACGAGTGTAATTAGGGGCAGAGAGCTGTTGGCGGCTCCACGTGTCTGCGGTACTGAGGATGGTAACAGTTATCATGGATTCACTCAACACTGTTACAGCGCCCCCTGCCGTCCTCTTGAGAGGATGTGATCTCAGTGAGCGAAGCAAAGAGAGCGAGGATACACCATTAGTACACTGTTCCCCCAATACCACCTGCCTAATGAGTGTGGTTTATTATTGTATGGGAAGGTTAGAGTGCGTGTGTGCGTGTGCGCGTGTGTCCGTGTGTGTGTGTAAGGGGGGGGTCATGTTACCCGTATGTTTGCGTCTCCAGTGTAGAACTGTCAACCTTCTGCCTAAACAAGTCAATGGTAAGTACTGCAATCCTTGCTTTCTCCCCCAAGGAAATCATCTCCCTGAGTGGAGGAGCTCACTCTGACCCCTGTTGTGTCAAGGGTCAACAATCAGAGGTCTTTAGCCGACTGCAGGCGGTTTCTGTTCACGCTGACATACCTGGCTGTACTGTATATTGTTGGTAGTTAATTCAGAGATGGAACGGGAAAGCAAGAAAAGTTAGAGAAAAGGATGAAAAAAATACAGATATCGACAGAATTCAACAAGCAAAGCGGACATTTTGGTTAGTTTCTAGTCCTCAGTAGACAAGAGACAGAGAGAGAGAGAGATTGAAAATTAAATCTTTATCATTGTCTTCTGCCAAACATAGCGGGCTTCGGGTATCTCAACAGGATATTTCTGTGGATGTTTCAAACTATTTTTATGTTGTCTGCCCCTCTTTCTGGCTCCTATTATGCCTCGCAAGATTTTCTTGCTTAGCCTGTCGGGTGTCACGTGGACAAAACATGACATATTCCTTTTCTTGACTTTGGAAGGAAGGATCTTTCATCCCTGGTGATGGCTAACCCAAGAAGCGTGAAAGCATCATTGTCTAGTTTATTGTCATTTGCGGTGATGTTGGTGAATATTGTTGTTTTGTTGTTAACCAAGAGTTTTGTTTTTTTCTGAACTCATCTCGTTTCATAGGGGCAAGTGTTTGCAATCAAAGCCCTAAATTAATTGTCCCAGTAAATCCTCAGCCAAGTAAGTACCAAAAGCGATATACAGGTTTGTAGTTCTGCTGCGTACTGACAAGGTGGATTGTAGTCTCCCTCATAGTATTTCTATCATGAAAATTAACGAAAAATGTTGTTTTTCTTTTGAAAGAATAAAGTCAAGATGTTAGAAAGGATATGCACGAGCGTTGTTCTGTGACTTTCTGAAACCGGTTCCAACAATGATTATTGCACAGCCCTTGGTGAAAGCTGGACTTGATTGTTTACACCGGCATCAACCCTTTGAGAATCTATTTCTGCACGGTTAAGCTTGTATAAAGTCGTGAGAACAAATGCCTTTGTGAGGTCTATGCACGCGTTTTATCAATGACCGGAACTAGGTTTGCCTTCTGGCCTGCCTACCCCCAGGGTGGGGGAGAGAGAGAGGGGGAGAATTTCCCTAACGAGTAGCCAATGGCCATGCAGAACTCTAACGAGGCGTGACGTCGTCCTCTCGTGCCCCGAGGACCGCTGCCCCGCAGCCATGCGTGAAGTGCGTGCGCATCGATTGTGGCCATGAGATCAAACCGTCGGTCGCGGTGACTGTAATAACATGGCAAAGACAAGAATAAAAGAGCGGCCACAGGAGCGCAGGAAAGGGGTGGCCAATAAACACGGGTAATCAACGTCACACCATTTCCTCCCACACCCGGGATAGATCGAGTGGGCGCCGCGCGGACTCCAGGTGCTATCTTGTCG
The DNA here is from genome assembly GCF_003073045.1 of Pomacea canaliculata. Taxonomy (NCBI): domain Eukaryota; kingdom Metazoa; phylum Mollusca; class Gastropoda; order Architaenioglossa; family Ampullariidae; genus Pomacea; species Pomacea canaliculata. The sequence continues at coordinate 41,952,967 of NC_037591.1, read as the reverse complement.
TCATCTGTCATTTAGTTCTTCTTGCAAATTTCGCTCAGCGCTCGCCGAACCCTAATGTGGGTTTGCTGATGGAGTTCCAGATAAAAAATAGAATCAATAATCATTTTATCATGGAGTTTCGTTACCTAATTGCTCCTTCATTTTAAATATACTTGAAAAGAGTGCAGGTCGGTGCAGGTAGGAATCTATAAATTAATAATTAAATAGGTAAACATATAATAGAACATCCCTACATAGGTTCAACAGGTGAAAGTCCTGTCCCCTTTCACGGGCAGTGAAGTGAATGCTCGTCATGCCTTTGGGAGTGTGTTACCACTTCTATTTCTGTTGTTATTACAAATATTTTTCGACTGAAACAGCCATTTTTGCCAATTTATCGGAATCCTGAGTTTTTTTTTATAAATCAAATTATCAAGAAAACATAAAATATTAATAATGCTCACAAATAACCACTTTGCCTTTTAGGGTGCGTAGTAATAAAAATTCTTGTTAAATTTAATCAGAAGTTGTTATTTTTAATAGTTTTGAAAGGTCAGAAACACTTTTTTCTTATCGTCATTCCATCTTGTTGTCTATCAGCTTCACTCCAAGACCAGATGCTGTTCCTTAGATTCATTCTACTCTCGATTGTTGTCCTTCAGCATCATTCCAAACTCACTTTTTGTCTCTCAACATCAGCTCTGGTTGGCTTGGTACCATTCGCTCGATGCACACGAAAAAAAAATTCGGTTCGGTGTTGCGGATGTGCGAATCAGTCACTGTGATCGAGAACAAGCCATCGAGGGTGTTAATCACACCAAACAATCCCCTTTCCCGATTGCAGCGCCATCTATCATGTTGTTACGGGGTTCGAGACACAGCTACTGGTTTCAATAGTTGAGGAAACGAGCATCCATACGAATCAGTTCATTAGGGCGAGTTGGCATGTGTTTTGTGTAAGGTGTGTTTCTGAGTGCGTGTGTACTCGTGTGTAGGTCAAGGAACTAATGTTAGTGTAAGAACGATAAGAAGAAAAATTACTCCACGAAGTGTTTGTAGTCGATGTAAAAAATAAGTTCGCTTCTGAACGGTATTATTCATACGCAAGAATCTCGAAACTAGAATCGAAAGTTGTTATTCAGCAAGCGGAAGCTGATAGCCAAGTCATCATTCGGAGAAGTGCGTGTTAGCCGGTTCGATACCCGTGTGGCGTAAAATATTTCCCTCCAAGATGACTCAACTTTTGAATGTGTATCCGACCCCATAAGAGTTAGGGAGAGGACATGGGTTCCGCTCTCAAACACAAAAATTGGCACCGAGAAAAGAGTAGTCTGTAACACCTCAGTCTTCAGCGACCTGAGGTTAGGAACCACCATTCGCGCCTGCTGGTCTGCACACCCGCCTCCTGAGCGGAATATCGCAAAATTGAGACCTGCTCGAGCTTTTGACAAGAAAATTCGCCCCCTCACTAAACTAATGAGGAACTGGTTCATCAGGGAAGGCAAGAACCGTAAACGAAGACGGTTTCCCTTTTCCAAATGTTGTAGACAACGGTGAACCACTTCAAGCTCACCTTGCTAATTGGCTTTCAAAGCGTTTTCTTCTCAGCAAATGATGTTCTGTGGCGCAACGTCTGCAGTAGCAACCCGCACAGAAAATCTATATGTCCAATGAAGCATGTTTTTTTTCTTCTTTCTTTCCCTCCTCTAGTTTTCTAGTTTGATCAATGCTGTAAAAGGCTGATGGTAATTACAGACGAGCAGTTATCCTACATGAAATGCTTTGAATAGATGTCGGCAAGGATGGGTGGAAAGGAGGAGGGTGGGCCTACACACCCTGCCAGGCCCTTGAGGCATGTCTCGCTATGCCTGAGGGGAGTTTGCAGAAAATGTTTACTTAAATCCCTAACAGCAACATTCAGCAACTGTCGAGAATTTGGTTGAAAAACACAATTTAGGTAATTTGTAAAGTGGATCAGGACAATTTCCTCGACCTATTTGCCTTAATGAGCAAGGGATAGACAGAGGGGATGAAGATGGAAGGAGAGGTAGAAATGACGTTAGAGATAGCTGCTTACCCGAGGTAAAGTAGTGCCCCGCCTTCCACTTCTGATGATTTCAGAGCGCAGTTTACTCGAGAGTGAAAAGAAACAACTTATTGATTACTTTCAATTGCAAATATATTTTCAATAAACACACACAAGTGATTCGCGAGCCTTTTACATTGGGTTCGCGGTTTTGGAGACGCGATGTTGTTCGCTACGCATATCGGAAGGAGAAACGTCACAGAGTAAACCTGCAACAACAACAACAACAACAACAACAACAACAACAACAACAACAACAACAACAACAACAACAATAATAATAAAGCGTTTTGTACACGAGCTGCGACGTTGTCTTGTGACGCGTTTTATAGACTATGATTTGTCTTGTGACGCGTTTTGTAACACTATGACGTTGTCTTGTGACGCGTTTTATAAACTATGACGTTGTCTTATGACGCGTTTTGTACACTGGAGAGGCTGTCATCGAGATGTGACGTGGTTGCGGTGACGTGTTTGTGCTGTTGCAGTGCGCCAGGACCAATGAGCGGTGCGTGTCCACTGCTCAGTGCTGCTATGACCATGACGTGTGTGTGTCCACAGTGATGCCCTTCAAAAAGTACGATCTGTTTGGAGGTAAGACACTGGGACCTTTCACCCCGATATACCCGTCCTCTATCCCCCACTGCCTCCCTTTCTCTCTCTAACGGACACACACACACACATACACAAGCTTTCAAGGAAAAAATATACATCAAGCTTTACACTGACACTGTAAGACGAGTGATGATGGACGCTAATGTATGTGAGGCAAGAAGATAATATGATTTTAATGAGATGCTAATTCTGGTTTAAATGTACAACAGACTTGTTGCTCAGGTCGTAAATGGACATCTAGGTGTAAGAAAGTGCTCAAAGACTATGAAAGACACATAGACAAACCTTTAAAGCCCATATACAACATATACAAAACATATACTTTTTCTTACGGTGCACGCCGATGATTTTGCTTTGATGTTTGCAGTGGAACATAGCCGGCGAGGATTCTGCCAAGATATGCGAAAGGTGGATAAGTATTCAAGGCACCTGAAACCTTCAGGTAACACTAGTTTTCTTTCACCAATAAACACTTTTGCAGGATTGAAATTATTTTTGTAAACAACGGGTTTTTTTTTATACTACAAAGTGCCTGTTACTTGCAATGCTCTCAGGTTTTTAAGAGAGAGTTTAGTTTGTGTTGTAAATGCTATTTCTCATCAGGAAAGCTTATCTGCGATATCAATGATCCATCTTAGTTTACAAGTTTATCACTTTTACTCTTGCTGAGCCCTTGTGGAGAGCAAGAGCATCATGGAGGCAAGAAGATGCTGAGCTAATTGCTTGCAGCCAAGATGGAGGCTGAGGGCTAACGTAGCGAGGCAGGGAGTAGACACTCGTGAGCATAATTTACTTTTGCCTCCATGCCCCTGTCAGGCTGTCCGACCAGCACTTTGCCACATCGCCAAAGGAAACGAGTTTCAGGAGCAATAACTGTTTTATTTATGTTAAACTGATCGACTTGCCTCGTTAACTCCCAAATCACGCAGCCATTTTATGTTCTTCTGAAAGTGTACTTCAGCTTTGTTTGTTTTTCTTCTCTTCTTTTCTGGCGTCCACACGTGTAATCGCTCAATCCTGGAGACAGTAAGGCCGGGCTCACACGGTCGGAGCCACATCCGATAACATTTTCATTGCAAACGATTTAGTCCTTGTCGTCTAGCGCGGCGATAAAGAATCCTTTCAACCGTAAAGTTCGTGTGTGGGTAGCGAGTGGTGAACCGATCAAGTGTCACCACAGCAGCAGCAATTGTGATGTCCAGGGTTCAGCTCTTGCCTCGGACACGTGTACTTGTCTTTGTGTGTGGCAGGGTTAGTTATATTTTCTGGTCCTCCCGTTCATCATCTCTTTTATTCCTCCATCGCACAACTTGAAATCACCTCCAGTCTCAGCACTTTTGTCTACCACATAAAAGACCAGCCATATTGGTTGTTCCCACCTCGAGAGGCTAGGATACTGATGTTTAGATATAAAAGTCTTGACGTTCGTGTCCACGTTTTCTATTTTTCGAAAGAGAACTCAATTTTCCCATTGACATTTTTGGGAAAGATCCATTTTCTGTCGTTCAAACGTACTTTAAGATCGAAAGTGTGCGTTCTTCACAATTGACGCATCTGACATTTGTATAAAAACTATGATCAATTTACAAAACGATTCCTTCAGCACTTTCCCTCTACCTCGGAGTTCGACAACCGCGTGACAGTTTGGATGGAGCATTTCCCTCCCGTTACATTCCACCCTCCCCCAGGCCAAATTCCTCTTCCACCCTTTCTCCATTAGTGCAGTGCTCAGTTGGGAGGTTGAAGCTGATGTGACAGGTCCCCTCACCGGCAATTATTTTTCTTTTTGCAAAACTTTCATGGCATTTAAAACGGGGGACAAAATTCGATTAGTCACGAACCCGTCAGTTTAATGCGAACAAAAAAAACTGAAAAAAATAAAGAAATGAAAGTGGAAAAACTATTCACCCTCCTATCCTGTCCCACAATCAGCTGTCTGTGATGAAGTGCCGGATGTTTATACTTCCGTCAACATGCACACCATTATAGTTGTCGCCACTGGCACCATCCACGTCCATTGACCATTTCCGCCATCACCTGGAGAATCACAGTCGACTCTCACAAGAGCGAATTGCTCACCGAGACACGTGACTTTTGACGCATGCGCAATGAGGCATTTGTTTAATACATTTGTTTCTTTGTCCCATCAGCAACGGCAATCTTGTGTGAACACGTTATAGAAACATCTCTAACAGTAGGACTGAAAACTGAAACGGTAACCACATCCTGAACAACAAATTTCAGGGAAATGATTTGAGAGGAACATTTTAAAAGGATTAACAGACAAGAAAACTACTGCCAACAGGAGTTTGAATTAGAAAAATATTAAGGATCAAACAGGCGAACAAGAGTTTGGGTTGCCTAAAACAAGAATGCAGAATGCATCACAACAGAACAACGTAGATATCCGTATGACTGATACTGTGGAAAAACTAATTTTTTAAAAAAAAAAAAGGGCAAATAACGGAAACATAGATGTCGGGAGATCAATAGTCGCACTTTACACGGGACAATGATCAAGGGGAAGTGGAGCACCAGACTAACAGGACGACACATCACGTGCAATGTCAGCATGAGTTTGATGTCTGCCGCCAGGCGTCTAACGGTTTCTCATAACGACCCACCACCGAGAAAATAAAAGACCACTGGCCGCCTTTCATCGACGCGGGAAACAGACATCGCTTGGGTCCTTCTCTCAGCTGACATAAACGCTCTCTCCAATTTGGAAACAGCTGCCTTTTGATGAGACGTGAGGAATGTCAACGAACTGTGCCAGACTGAAAGTAGCAACCTTCACACATATACACAAGCAAAACAAGTAATAAATAAATAGGAAAAAAAACCCCAAAAAGTAGAAAATATGAAAAATATTTAAAAAAAACCAAAAAACAAAAAAGAAAAAAAAAAGAAAAAAATGAATGAAAAAAATATAAAACAGAAAAACGAACAAAAAAGAAAAAAAAACCCCAAAACAAAATAAAAAACAAAGTGGTAACAGCAAGGCTAAGATGTAATGGGATGAAAGATGGTATAATAAATCCTCATAAGCCAATTTTTTAGAGTCTATAATTTCTCGCCCAAGAGACGAGTGCTGTAGACTATGGTCAGAACTCTGGCATCGCTAAAAGCCTCCCCAGTCGCTAGTCCCCTCGTCCAGGTCTCCAGACGGTCTGCGTTGTGATGTAACGAGGGACAAGGCGTCAAGAGGACGATTACTGTCAGACGGTTAAAAACATGTCTGTGAGCGGAAAACCTGGCTTTCTGAGAGATGGAATTGCACTTTAGACAGTACTGCCAACAGGAGGCTGACCAGAATGTATTAATACTCTTGGACTTTTTTTTAATGCGCAAAGAACATCAGAGGCTCGACGACATCTTGGTCAGCGAGTCGTGGTTTGTGGGCTGAGTACTTGTAGTTTGTTGATGTCTGGTTGATGTGGACCGAGAACACTCCAGACCCCAGTCGCTGCATTCAAAGTGGGAGAAAATAAATTTTTATTTACTGCTTTTTTTTCTAGTTTCTGTGCATCAAAATGTTTGTATTCATCTGATTGTGAATGTAGATGACTTACCTTTCCTGGCCACATAATTACAAGATAGAAATGTCCTGTATCTTGCCACAGCGAACTCACTCTCTGTGTTTGTTTGTTTTATTTTATCTGTCTGAATGTTTTGGGCAGCACATTCATTTAAATGGAAATATTACCAGAGGAAGTTGTATCATTAAGGAATGTTTGAATTGCGAGGGGATAAGAATAAGGGATCTTATTAAAGCGAAGAGTGCAATCATGTCTCGATGAATTCGACATTAAGTATCTTGCGAGTCCAGAGAAAATGGGGGTCGACAGAGTTTAATGAATGTAACTGGTCTGATATATTTCACAAGCCCTTACTTACCACCATAGACACTCAACTATGATGTTGTCAAGTGAGAATGTTACATCGGATCCTGCCTACAAACAAGTGGCTCCCATTCATTCGTGTTATTTTTTGAATGGCACAATATCCTTAATATTAGTATACTTGACATGTTTGTTGTATGCATGTGTAATAAAAATATGTGTGAAAACAAATAAATGTCATACGAAATACAAATAGGAAGAATGATTTTTACATGAAATTAATTATTTATAAATGGCATTTTAAAATTTGTTTCCACAGCAAAGCAGATTTCAATGAAAATCTACTATCGGTAACTCCATGTCAGCTTGTTGTAGTTGCAAATATGCAGAATTATTTAAATGTTCATATGTCGAATTAATTGTTCTCACAATTACTGAGCTAATATAATTTTAAGCATTTATCATCGCCTGAAGCATCTTTGCCAGTGTCGATGACATGGTTGCAGCAGGTTTCTCGCACTGTGTTCCCACACCTACAGGTCAGCAATGCCAGGACAGCATGGAGTGCCGAGACCACTGCTGTCGGGAGGTGCGCGGCTTCCGGTCACGTTACTACGTGTGCGGCACACCTGCCGATGACGCACTGGCCTACACCTGCATCAAGGCGGCTCGCTCGGAGAACGACGTCCTCGACTACCTGGTCTAGAGTAGGTCACGTGCGAGGTCACGTGAACGTCTCAGCGTGACGCTACTTCCGTCTGTCGTCCGGTTTTCATTTTCTTGTCTGTTCTACCTAACGCTGACGTTGTGACTCATTGGCTGTTCGCAGATTTGCAGTTTTCAGTCATAACCGAAAGTTAGAATGTTCCTGCAAGCAGCTTACAAATACTTACAAAAGCCTGCAGACATTTTGAGTTCTTAGTCATCACTTTAGACCAACACAACGGTTGTGTGATTCAAAATAAGCATTTTTATGCATGGTCTTCCTACCCTGAAAAAAAAAAAAAAACAACCACCAGGAGAAAATTCTCGTTTTTCATGTATGGAGAGAAAGATTAACCAGTTTACTATCATCCCGATTGTGAAGCTAGGGCGATTCTTAGTAGAGTAGCGAGTGAACAGCCACATCTTGTGTTACTGAACTCAAGCAATTTGTTGCTTTTTAAAAAAATTTCTGCCATACTGTTATTGTTATGTTAACAATAAGAAAACTTTGCATTGAGCTAGGTCTGTGACGTCAGCGACTAGTCCGTCGTTAGCACGAGTCTGTCTCTGTGATAAGACACCCGTTCAGGAACCGAGTTCATAGATGTCTTTCATCCAAGTGTATTCCAAACACGTTCACAGGCTGTTGCTGTATTTACAGGCAATCTTTTTCATGCATGGAGTTCAACCAGGAAATAAATGTCGTTCGAAAATAAAACTTCTAATATTTCTGTCATTATTGTGTATGTGGGCTTACAAAAGATGGTATGAAACTAACGAACGCCGTAAATGGAAATTGAAATAGAAAATTACAGAGCAGAAAAACTGGAAAAAATACTAACAGCCGAGATGGCTGCCTGGCTGACACAACCTTCCGGATGCAACGAGCAAAACACGGTCTTAATGGGTTTCTGCAATTAGAAACGGCTTAAATAGTTGCTCTCTCTTTCTCTACTTTCCTCTCTCCTTTCCATAAAACGGGAAAGGCTAATTTCAGAGCTAATAAAACAAGGTTTAAAGGTTTAATAAAATATTGACAACGAAATGCAAATTTGAATGAGAGCCTGCAATGCACCGACGAAGTAGACTTCATTCCCCTTGGCATGTAATAACATTCGCAACTCGTTTGTCCACTTCTGCCTTCAGTGATATTTGTCGTCTGGTGCCTGGAGTAACACCAACAACTTGGATAATTGCACCAAAGCCTTCGGAAAGCAGACTAGCATATTTAAATTGAATCATTCCGGTTTCTTGATGGAAATAGCTGGAGTGGGAGGAGACAGGGCAACAGCTCACAAACATTCGATGTTATTCCATCAGTCAGGGAGCCAGTATTTTTGAACTATTATCTCAGTTCTTTAGGAGTTAAAGGGATGATGATGAGATAAAATGCTATTTCTCCAAACTCTGAGGAAATGTTAGATGTACAGACTGACAAACCTAACCCAGTAAAGAAGAGTTCAGAAACACAAGCATCTGCAGCTTCAGTTGTCAAGGATACAACCGATGAGAGAGCTGGGACGTGTGTTAATTAGATGCAGCCGTGGACATTTGTTATGTGACATGTTTAAAATATTTCTATGGATGATGATAACCTTGATAGACCTTTTAAGGACGAACTTAGACAAAGGCTGGACGACTATGCTTAACACACACACACATACACATGGGTGGAAGAATAAAGAACTGGCCAGGTTAGTCGGTTCCTTCAGGCAAGTCGACAAGAAGTTTTCGGTACTGTTGACCTGTCAGACCAGTTTCCAGCTTGAGTGGATTCCGCAGCGACAGGCTAACAAGGTTTTGCACGAAAATGAGACCAGGACTTGGGGGACGGTCAGTGGTGTGGGTCACGTGACTGTCACACCACCCGGCCGCTGGGGTCACAAAAGAAGTGAACAAGATAACAGGACTGCCACCTACAGGGGGTCGTAGTCATGAAATAGTTTCCCAGGCTGTTTCCTAACCCAGGCAAGCAGCGACTGGAACTCCATGTCCATGGCAACCCTAACAGCGAGTCATTTATCGGATGAGGTCCATGCTGATAGATAGATACATAGATATAGCCTGGTAACAATGGCGAACATCAAATCAAACATAAAAGAACGCAGAAACTTTCGAGAATAATAATAAAAGACTTTGAAAATATAAGATTAGAGAGCTGTGTAGTAAACACATTTTTGCTTATTTCTGAATCTGAGACTATAAAAACAAAACTTGAATGTCTCAGTCATTTTTTTCGGATTTTTCTGTCGACAGATCAATCACGCCTTACGTTTCTTCCCATGGGAGATTTTGCTTTCGAATGAAAATAAATCCCTATTTTTGTTGTCTTATATTTGCACGAGGAACATCATTTGGTTCAAAAAATAAACGGGATTTTCTGCCCTGTGCATATTTAAAAAAAATTTTTTTTCTTGCTTCTTTTAGGGAGACATCGCACGCACACTCTCGTCTTTTACGGTTGCCAACCTTTTGGGGTCGCGGCCCACTTTTACAATAGTCCTAACCTGATAAGCCATTTACTATACAGCTTATATATGTCCTAAATATGACAATGACAGTCATAGTGATCGTCACATAGTGAGACAGATTTAGTCTTAGATGCTGACATTTAAAAACAACTTTAGAATTTCGATTAAACTAAAGTAAAACGATTGTTGAAACTGTAAAATTGAAAATTTGGTTTAACGACATTAATCTTTATAGGGTTTTATAATTGTTTTAAACCCTGTGGCGACCTCCCCCTTCTTCTTCATTCCCGAGAAATCCTTGGCGATCCCTTTGTGGGTTTGGAACCACTGGCTTACGGTTACTTCACGTTTCAATGGCGCGTGAATCTGAAGAGAGTTTGTCAGACTGACTTTAGCCAGTGGTTTCCATGGTAAAATGACCAATGAACTAAGTAGTTGGCTTTGTTTTCAAGACTTCTGGCTGTTCTTTGACACTAGTGACAGTTCCAGAATGTATGAACATGCTCTTATTTCAGGAAGTATACTGACTCTGCTTTGTAAGCAAAAGTATTGTATCAACTTTTCAACAAAGATAGCGTAAAGATCGGACTCTGAGAATAAGCTCCTAGTCATGTTTCTTCAGGATTTTAAATAAGGGAGAAGACTTGGCTATTACTGGGTCAAAACTAGTTACCGACAAACCGGATTTTTTTTTGGTAATTTAGTCTTAAAGGATCACCCAAAATGAAAAATCACCCTTAAGTCTTAAGTTGAACTGCTTCTTAAGTGTTGTCGATTCTTCCACTATTTAATAAGAGAACACCATTGTCATTTATTTTCACATTACCTATTGTGAAAGGCTAATCCCGTTTTCTCTCTTGTCAATCAATCAAATAAATATCTTTTCTTCCATTTCCCTTAGCCTGTCAATCAGTCAAATAAGTATCTTTTCTTGCACAATACTCTGACACTTTTGCCTTTTCTACCTTACTGATCAGCACATGCCAATCAATGGCTCATCGAGTCGAGTAATTCTACAAACTCTTTCTCTTCTTTCTACAATCCTCCTAACGAAATTCTTTGGTGATAACTAGCGGTGTATCGCCCACAGCGCCGCCTTTGATACAGATGGTTGATTACAGGGACGAGATGCTGGCCGACTGGAGAGCAGGAAACGCTGTGCGGGGAGCCTGGACAAGAATGCATCAAGTGGTGCAGAAAGTGGACATTCCAGAGAGCAATTCCCTGCTCGAATGATCATCAGTGTCACACACATGATTAGCGAGAGAGATAAAGTCTGCGGCAAGTCATGCATGGTGGTCGATGTGTCTAGTCTTCTTTGTGTTTGCAGTCATGCATGGACTCCAAGCAGTCCTACAAAAAAAAAAAAAATTTCTTTAAAATGCGGAAGGTGAACACAATTTTTTTTAATGGTTGAAGAAAAATTGATTAGAGTGAGTTCTTCAAAAACGTTGATCAGAGGAAAGTTCAGTAGAAAATGATCAACGAAATCCTTGATCAGATGAAAATAATTGAACAGGATCGGAGCTGATAAGAGGGAATGGTTTGATTCGGTAGACGAGTCAGTCAAAGGGAGGATTAATTTGAAAAGAAATTGAAACTAATTGGAGAATCCATTGACACTAATGTCGATCAGAATAAAAGCCACTGTAAGTACACACCTGTTGAACCCAGTCAGTAATACGATTATGAAACAAGACTCATCTGTTCCTTCACATATCTAGTACCAGTTTACCATCACTATCAAATGGCTATTAAAAGTAAAGAGAATACAGCAAATGACAACGAAAATAGTTCATTCCAACTGTAGGTCTTCCATGGTGAGAAGCGAGTTGTCAAATCAAACCCAACAGTGGTTGTTCCATCTTCAACCAGAAGCTGCGAGTCATCATTACAAGAACATTTTGCAAATGATTACCGATGTCTTTATGGACACATTTCTTTGAGCAGAAGGTCTCACTATTTCAAGCAATGAACCGAAACATTAGAGAGCCCAAAGACTTATAGAACGCTTGGTACTGAAAAAAAAAAGCGCAGTGACCAGTTCACGATTTCCCTCCGGCAAACAATCAGGAAGTAATTATCGGGTTCTGATCAAACACACCGCCTTAAGGGCGAAATCATTTTCCTTCAGACGACAGTTTGGCTTCCAAGTAAGAGCTCTTCAAACCTAGAAGTTGCCCCAGGCAGCATTATTAATCCTGCGTGTGAGCACGAATATTTGTCTATTGGCCTTGTCCTCCAAGTCCTGGAAAGGTGAGGCACTGAGAGAATACCAAACGTTTTCCGGGGAAAAATTTATTCCACGTTCTTAAATTTTTTTTACATTAATGTATAGTTCGAAGCTTACGGTACCCATGAAAATATTTGGTGGTCCTAGCTGGTCAATTAATTTCCGTTTTCTGTAAGCCCAAACATGTACGGAGTGGGCGGTGGGTGTGAGAGGGTCTCCCGTGAAATATTTCAGATGTTCTAATTTGGAATACTTTACAGACACAATAGTGACTAGCACTGTCAATTTTAAATAAATTTTATATGAAGAACAGAGAATCTGATGCACTTTATATTATGCAAATTATATACAATTATAAAAAGGAACTCTGGGAGAGACGGGTAGGAGGGAGTCTTTGATAGGCAGGTGACTTAAAGTGAACACTACCCAGTTGGAGGGAGAGTATATTTCTAGTAGTTTGTCTACCAGCAGGTTGTCTAATATGGTTTGCTCACTCGGATGTCTAAACATCTCCACAGGCTGAAAACACACAAAGACAGAAAATGTACCCAGTACACAATAGTGGAGATGTAGCCAGCAGAGCAGTAAATGGATAATGTGGTCGGGAAAGATCAGGGTGCATTACTGGGCAAAGACAGAGCAAGAAGACAAGCGAGCCAGTATACATCACGAAGGACACTAACAGCAAGAAGATGGCGGAGAGGAGGCAAGAAAAAGCCTGTAAAGACACAGAAACGGGACTAGCTGGGGAAGAAGGGAAGAAATACGAGCAAATGAAAAGGTTCAGAAAAAAAAGAAAGCAGTGAAAGTACAAAATGAAAGGACGGGGGGAGCGAGCAAGAGGAACAGACAAGTCCTGGAAGGGCACAAGCGGATGATCGCCATTCCACGTGAGCAGAAATCACGTGGGTTGGGAGGCAAAGGAAGCAAAGGGGAAACACCAAATGTCTGGTGATTGTTTCCACGTGATTAGCAGTAGACGGAAAGATTGATGTCGGTCAGTTTGACACACCAGGAGGAGCAGTCTTGTTATTTATCGATTTTGAGAACCTATAAGATGATGATGATGATGATGATATGGATAAAAATACTGATAAAAATAATTTTATGAAAACACTGTCCTTTTATATATGTTAATATGTTGAGCTTTGGTCAGAAGAATGGGGGAGAGTTGGCGAAGTCAAAATCAGACAAGCAAAAAAAAAAAAAAAAAAAATGAAACAACGGCTTTCAGGTTGAGGAATAGACGATGTGAAAGGCCGTCCTGAAAAAATTTCCATCCATCAGACATTTTGAAATAAAAAATCATATATAGGCAGGGAAATAAAATGAATCATTTGAACAACAAACTGTGATCGACACTCTATGATATTTTGCGCTTCAGGACACAGATACTCATTTCCCGTTCTGAGTTTGAATGAGACTCTATTTAAATGAACATGATGTATGTAGCATTGTTTTATTCAGACTAGATGTCTGTTTACTGTTAAAGATTAAAAGATCCAAGTATGCTTTGCCCTGACCCACTGTGAATGAATGGTCATACAGATAGTAATATCATTTTATTCATTGCATATTGATGAAATCTGGTTAATGTAAGCACAGACTGCTGGAGTAGAACTTGGTTGTAAACTAAGATATAATGACGAATAAAATTGCCTTGATATTGTACAAATTAAATAATATTGATGTTGGGATTCTGATTGTGTTTGCCAGTGTCCATCCCTGACCTTTTGGTGTCTCAAAGAGACAATACGTTGGAAAATACGCACACCTAGAAACTATTTAGCCTCTTATATTGAAACAAAAACACAACACTCGTATCTGATGATGGGAGTCAAAGGGAGAGAATTACATAGAAAAATGGCTTGGCGGCAGCAGTACATTCCCTTAGTTCTACTCGTACAGCAGTCAACCGCCTTCTCTACCCACAGAGGAAACTCGCTCTCAGGGACTGGCTGATGTGCTAACAGCACAAATATTATCTCAACAACACAACAACAACAACAACAACAACAACAACAACAACAACAACAACAACAAACAACAACAACAACAACAACATTGATAACTACAGCAACAACTTTTAGCGCGCAGCATCACAACCAAGAGTGATCGCGCTCTCTGTGCAGTGTTGTAGATGAATGCCACGTGGCCTCAGCATTCCAATGATAAACACAACAGCACAACAGGGGACAAAATGACATAATAAATTGTATGACACAACAACGATCGATAAAATACAGCGTGGTTCACAATTACAGCCATTGTCAATACCCTCTAGACGCAGCAAACAGATCCATGAAGTCGTTTTCACTGCAGAAAAAAAAAAACTTTCTTTACGATGTTTAAAATAATAATAAAATATAGAGAGAGCGCCCGTTGGAACAGCAGTAGTGTTGACAGTATGCAAAGCAGTAAGAGTGCTTTCTGGAAAGCTTTAGTACTGACAGTGCTTTGCCCCCCTCATTCCACCACCTCACCCTCCCTGTAATCCGGGTGGTGGCACGAGCGGGGCATCGCGAGGCAGATGGCCACGTAGCGTGTGACGTAACGTAGAGCCTGGACAGTCAGTGCTTGCACCTCGGTGTAGAGTCTGGTATGGACACTATGGATGGCAGGCAGTCTTTCCCTGATGTGTCACCTAGTAAGCCTCCCATTGTACGTCTACTGATTCAGGGTACACACAGATAGGTCTATGGCTGAAACTGAGTAGATTGTGGCCTGACAATAAATATGATTGGGTTGACAATTATTTAACAGACAAACATTAGAATTATCTATTACTTCTTCTGACATTTTACCGTTTTTATACGTTTTTGGTTTGTCTCGTGTTGACCTGCCTATGAACGACTGTTCACAGGTAGCCTCCACATGGGCGGTGTTGCCAGGTGCACAACAGTTTATACAGAGAGAGTACTTTTTGTCTTGGACTGTAAATTACAGTGAACAAAGTATGTTTAATTTCACACTTCTAAATCATGCAGACAGCCGTCTAAAGGTAATATGTCACTTATAGCCAAAAGTCTTATCATGCTATAAAGCATACAAAGCATACGATACATGAAGTTCGTGATTTGCATCACTGCTAGAACTGTTTCTTTTGTACCATTAATACAATCACTAGAAAATCAGACCTTTTGGACAAAATTGCACGAAATAAGCTCAAACTCCAACCTAGGCTCAGTCTCTGAAACAGTCTGAATAAAACTTTTTACTCCTTCTAAACCTAGGCGACCTATTCAAAAAA
Organism: Pomacea canaliculata; assembly: GCF_003073045.1. Taxonomy (NCBI): domain Eukaryota; kingdom Metazoa; phylum Mollusca; class Gastropoda; order Architaenioglossa; family Ampullariidae; genus Pomacea; species Pomacea canaliculata. The sequence goes on along the minus strand of NC_037591.1, from coordinate 41,937,786 downwards.
AAAAAAGCAAAAAAAAAAACAAAAACAACAAAAACAAAAAAAACAAAAAAAAAACAACAACAAAAAAAAAAAAACAAACAAAACAAAACAAACAAACAAAACTGAGAGTATCCATCGAAGAGGTTTTGCATGCCATATCTGCCAACAAGAAATGTCTTATTTTAACGCTTTTTAATTTGAATTCTTGTTGATTGTTTCTTGTTTAGTTAGGTATGTAAAGCGGAACGGTCCGGCTATTTAGGAATGGTAAGGTGAAAGTAAGAAAAGAAAGTGGTCAGGAAAGAAAAAAACTAACAAAATAAAGGTTCATGGATGGACTAATGCTTACTTATATATACATCACGGCTTTACTGCCATGGAGGTAATGTGTTGTCAATAAGAACATGGAGAAATGTGCTGTTAAGCCAACGGGGAGTATTTTTGACCTGCAGTATGGCTTCACCACGTACTGATCGACTGTGGAGGTTGGAGCTACCTTGACTCAGCATCTTTCAACAAGAAATCTTGTGCAAGACCAGATGGTACACTGCTATAATTGAAGTGAGTCACGAGAAATAATCCAATATCCTGCAGGCAGCAGCGTGGATTTTATGTGGTATCAGATGGCATCTGGACTGTAAAATCGTGGTCTCCCAGGTCAAGAAAAACGTTTTTTTTGTTTTTTAAATTTCACTTTTAGCACAGGTACGTGTAAGTCACTCCAGCAATTTTATGTGTGCAGCAGATATTTACGAAAGAGGTTGACATCAGACGGTTAACCTGAGGCTGTACACACAAACTTGGAATCGCTAACCGCTGTCACACGCACGTAAGCTGACGTGGACATAATGTACAGGAAGATGAGTCATTCTCGTAGAAGTAATTTAAATAAAAATGAATATGTTGGTTGAGTTCATCTCGTAGACACCGAGAACTTAGTAAATACAAGCAGGGTAAAGTGGAAGTACAGTGGAACCTCGGTTAGCGAACGCCTCGGATAGCGAATATTTCAGATAACGAACAAAACATTCGTTAAAAATTTGTCTCGGATAGCGAACAAAATTTCGGATAACGAACAGCCACGTGAACCACACGTGACCGACCAGCATGTCATCATTCGCGCTCGAGACACAGTTACGATCGGTCGTTCCTTATCTGTGTGCATCCTTCTTATTTAGTGATAAGATATTTAAATAAGATAATCCTCAATCATGGCTCCAAAGAAAAGTCTGTAGAGAAGTCTTTCCCTAACAGTGCGATAGGCTATATGAGGCTAAACATGTTCAGTGTACTGCTGTGTATATGTAGTACACATACTTCTATGTATGTGTATACACCTTGTGTTTTACGGTATATACTGCTGTACTACTGTATGAAGTTCATATACTATTTTGTATATGCATATATCTGGGATAGCTGGATTTTGAGCAAGAGTTTGGACAGCCAACAACAAGAAAAATAAGAAAGTAATACAGATAGAACCCTGCTTACTAAGTCTATCTCAGTAAACTTTATGGGACCCTTGAATTTTCGGGAGAAGGAACAATCGAGAAGTGACCTCCTCTACATGATGATGATGATGAGGAGGATAAGTTTCGTGCACCCAGCAACACATTTTGACCGCCTGTTGCCTTCCAAGTGATGATAAGCATGGAGGGTTTCTTTGTCTGCAAGATGGCCGAGACCAGCAACATCTGTCGTTATGGAGCAGAATTTACCTTCTGTCAAATTCTACTTGAGGGATTTTATTTTCGTTTGAAAAGGAGTCACAAAGCTTTCTTGCTGCATAGAAAACTGTCATTTAATGATGTGTGGCATTTAATGATGTTAATATAGAGGAGTGTGTGGAATTTAATGATTTCAGTATAGTTGTTGGCATTGCAGGTTCAGTTTATGTCTCTTGCACGTTGAGAAATATTTCATAGCCGGAGCGCTGTTTAACGTTTGAATGACTGTAGGAGTCTTTCATACAGATTTCACATTAAAGTATATCATAGCTACGCAAATAACATTAACAGTAAAAATATTCACAGACAAGAAAATAAACACAGAGGCTACCGGAGTCGGAAAGTCCTACCCGTAAAAAGACTTTAATTTTTAAGATGTAGAAAACATCCTTACGAAGATCTTCTGTAAATTCTTCAGTTATTTGTTTGTACGTTAACTTTGGAAAGATTTACATGCAAGTACAAAACTAATGATGGAATAATGTCTAATGATACCAGATAATGATAGGTTCAAGATAAGACTTGCCGAATTCAAAGTAATCCACCCTTTCCATTCTCAAGATACACACCCACAAACATCAGCATGCACAGGTCAAGGCCACTCGTACAGACGTCAGAGTTGTACATAACGAGTCATTAGGGGCTGGGAACCAATTAAATCTATTTCTTTTATTTCTTATGGGAAAAACTGTTTCGGATAACGAACATTTCGGATAACGAACAACTTTCCAGAACGGATTATGTTCGTTAACCGAGGTTTCACTGTATTGGTATGATTTCAGCCCTCTATATCTCACCAAGACCTCATTTTACTGTCTTCTCCGTGCGTTTAATTGCTTTAATGGTGCATAGTACATAGTAGTAAGCAGTCCATCATTGGACAGAACACTAACCCTGGAATTTGCAACCAAAATCTGGGTCCATCAGCCATGTCAGATTTATTTTTTTTGTTGTCGTTCGCCTCTTTCACACTTGGAGACCAGCTCTTGATATGTAATTGGTGGTCTTCTGTAGAGACTCCACTGGCCCGTACAGCTTGTTGTGCAGGGTCTCCGACTGTGGCCACGTCTCTTTCCTCAGGGTACGGAGATTCCTACAGTCCTGTAGGATGTGTTCTACAGTCTGGTCTGCCTCTCCACATGAGCATCTCGGGGACGGCACGAGGTGCAACTTCCTGTGTAGGTGGTGAAGCAGCCTGTTGTGCCCGGTCCTGAGGCGGAAGATAGCGACCTGGTCCGGTCTGGACAGCTGATGGTAACTGTCCAGTGGTTGCTGTGGCCTGTACAGAGACTTAATGATGGTTTTCATCTCTGACATGTTGACTGCATTGTCTTCTTGCTCGTCCTCTGCACCCAACTTAGCCATCCTGTCAGCTTCCTCATTCCCATCTATCCCGCAGTGTGATGGAATCCACTGCAGAGCCGTTCTGAGGCACTTGATGTTTAGCAGCGCGGCTTCCAGGTCTGGCAGTTTGTTATGTTGACTGCTGCAGCACCGACAGAGCATCGGTCAGGAAGACGACCTGGCTGTCATGGTCTGCTCTGCTGCTGATGATATTTGCTGCGTGGACCAGGGCTTCTACTTCTGCTCTATAGTTTGTACAGTGGAGGCCAGTTGGTATTGCTGCTGCCTGCCTCTGTCCATTTGGGAACTGGATGTACACGCCGGCCTCTCCCCTCTGGATAGCGTCTGTGGCTGACCCGTCTGTGTAGGCCCTTATCCATGATTCCTGGGGGTACCTTTCTTCTGGCATGGCTAGCGTCAGGGCTCTCTTGCTCACGTCACTATGCTCATCCTTTGTTGTGAGGTGAGGAACTGTGGTGCAGATGGTAATGTTCCCTGTTCTGTCTTTCCAAGGAGGAGGATCGAGGTAGAGAGTTGGTACCTGGACCTGTGCAGGAAGCTTTGTTTGGTATTTTCTGTGTAGTGCCTGCGTCTCTCGCAAAACTGCCTATGTCAGATTAATCGCTACTCTATTCTCCAAGAGTTCTATCCTTTGACCCTGACTGACGATGTTGTTGGTTGGCATCATATAAATTTTATATATAATAGATTATATCATTAGGGCGAAAAGAAGTGAAGGAACACACTTTGCAAGTGATATAGCTATAAACAACAAATAAAACAACCTTTGAAGTACAGAAATAGAATATTATTGACAGAAGGACATCAGCTAATAATTGATTAATATTGATAAGAAATAAATAAATAATATTGATGATGATGACGATGATGATGATGATGATAATAATAATAATAAAGCCTGATTTCTCTGGGGAGAAAATTACATCCTACTATGGCTTTAACTTGGTCACGTGTCGTAAACCTTTTAATAACCGTCACGTCGACAGTTCAACTTAGCCTCGTCATGACACCACGTGACCAGCGAAGTCGTTTTTCTGTTATAAATGAGCTTCTGGCCACCTCAGCAAGAGAGCAGCTGGGGTAACGACATCTGAAGAGGTAAAGTTCTCCATCCATGATTATTGGCTCAAGTAAAATAATTCTTTACCTTCTTAATGTGTGAGCTTGGTCTGTGTCGGTGGCCGTCCATCCCAGCAGAGCAACAGCCTACACACTTACAGCTCTTATAAAGTGCTTAGTACTTTTTTAAAGAACAGTATTACTAGTCTTTATTTTTGCACAATTGTTTTGTGTATTGAGCCACCTTTAAAATACAGGATTCATACAGGTCTGACCAAACATTGAGTTTTCAGACTTAAAAAGATCTTCTCCACATTATTCCATATCATGTTACTCTCAGTCTTGCTCTTGTTATTTGGTTCCTAATTCTGTTTTCTATATTTGATTTTATTCTTCGTTTAGTACGGATAGTGTCTTTGTATTTTTTTCTTCAGAAAAGCTCCTAACCAAGGTAGTCAGCGAAACACAATGAGGGCGCAAACTGTGGTGTACCAAGCTGCCGCCTGCCTCCTGTTTGTCATGGGATATCAAGCCATGAGGATTCCTCGCGATCCATCAGCTGAATATCAGATATCAAGTTCGGTAAGAATAATACCAGAACTTTAGTAGGAAGACACAGTACTTTGAAGTATAATTGTCACGTGATCAGATAGTTCATACAGAGAGACAACGCACTTAAAACCTGTCGGGTATTTTTTTCACATGATTAATAGTCGAACAGGTCGTGCTTTAACCTTTTGATATGGCTGGGGAGGGAGGTTACAAACTACACTTTTCTCAGGGGAGGGGCGAAGCTTTTTGTGAGGTGATGCCTATCTCCTTCGTCCCTAAGACACATCAACCATCCAAAGAGTCAGGTACGCCATTCTCGACAGGTGGGTCGACTAGGAAAACCAAAGACTGTTTGAAGATGTTTTAAAATTACCGTCAGCTATTCTAATTTTTAAATGCTATTTCTTGGGTAGATATGAAGTTCCATCGTTTGTGGTTTGCTACACGTTTCGTGTCCGGATTCAAAACAAAGAAGTTTGCATGATGGGACTGATGTAGTAGGCATGAGAAAGATGGTCTCAGAGCTGGCTAAACATGTATTGTACACCAAGGTATACTATATTATAGCAGTATACACGGCTTACATACAGCATAAGGGCCTGCCCACACAAGTCATTGTACTTTTTGTGAAAATAAAGCGCCACGACCAGGACAGATGGCATTCTGTGCCCAGACCAATAATGATAAATGAAATATAAGAGCCAATGGACAGTGAGGTACGTGTAGACACACTGACAAACATAAGATGAGGTACAAGAGTAAAACGGAAAGCAATAGATGAAGGTATGAAGAGATGTATAAACAGTGTAGAGAGAGTGGGTATGATAGATAGATAGAGAGAGAGATGCAGCCACTATCAGCCTGATAGTTTGTTGATTTTAGAACTGAGAGGAAAAAAGATTTGTCTCCTGGTTATTGTGATGACATGTTTTGTATGGTTTCAGTGCTCCGCTACTGGCGGGACTGTACCGATATTACCGAGTGCTGCTCCTCCAATGACGTGTGCCTCAAGCTACCCCACGATCCAATGAAGCCTAACCAACCACCCAAAAGTAATTCATAGAATGACTGCTGGGTCGCTTCTTATCAACATAAACAGAGTGCCTCACACTTAACTCTCTCTTTCACACTTTCATTGCCCTTTTCATCATCTTTCTAACTGTTATTCTCGGTTATGTTACACCATTTAAATTTTTTGTAAACTGTCCTCCTCAATTACAATTTTTGCTTGACATCTTAATTTCAATAAATCAATCAGTATGCTGAAATAATGTGCAAAAATCTGAAGAGATGATGGGAGAAACCTGATCATACTGAACTTTATTTTCAAAATGCTGGCAGCTGCGGTGTACGCATGCGCACATCTGGGGCCGTAGGTATGAAGCGAAAGTAAGTTTCCCCAGGGGAAAAAAAGAATCTTAAGGACAAACGTCTTGTTTCCGAAGTTGTGAAGCGGTGTCAAGACCCTGCGGTCATTATACTTCATGTTTGTCTACCCCAGGACATCTTTACCACCGCTAACCATCTACATCTTCTAGAAACCACTTTAACAATATCAAAAGACACTTGCCCTAGAGTTCCACATACTGCCTCAGGGTACAGACTAACCTTCGCTTCATGACTACTGCTCATAAAGGAGAAACCTATCTCTTATCAACATGTTTTATTACATCGAAAGCCATTGAACATTATTATTACCTTTACAGATGGAAGAAACGGCCACTGCGTCTCCATTCAGGTTGATGGTCAAACGGACTTACTAAACTCAGGTAATATGGTTTTCTCTCTCGACTGTTGCTTGTCCAGGTATGAATATGTTTGACAACTGGATTAGGTGCAACCTAACGGTGAATAGTAATAGATTGCGATGCCGAAAAGTGACAGTAGGTCAGTCCTCTTTTGCGACTTGGACAATATCTGTTAAGCATCACAAACATGGGGTAGGAATTTCCCTTCTACTCAGCTTCTAAGAATTTTTGTTATATAATTTTTTCTGAATCGTTCACAGCAGTACAAATTTTAAATTGTAATTTAAAATAGCTCATCTATAACTATATCAGCAAAATATGAAGAGTTATTTTTAACTTACAGCTTAGTACATATGAAAGCATCTTTTGTCGCCTGAAGTATGTTGTTGATGATCCTTGTGAAAAGAGTTGCACCTAAAAGTAGTGCATTTCGTTGCCCTATCAACAGGTGAGACTTGCACAGACAGTCACCAGTGCAAGGACCGATGCTGTCGCGAAATTTCTGCTCATCGGTCAAGACACTACGTATGCGGGAAACCTTACGATGTACATGCTCACAGGTGTGTCGCTCAAGCTCTTGGGAATAACATTCCAGGTGACAACCTTTAACCTCAACCTGGAGATTGACTCTCATGCTGATGCCGACGGCGTTTGACTCACAAGTTTGTCCCCGTCTGTCGTCTAGTTTTCATTTAAATTGGTATTTATCATGTTAATGATATGGCTTGTTACTGTATGCAGACCTACAGTGTTCAGTCATAACAAAAAGTTAAAGAAATAATTTAAATATTACTTCTTATAGTCATTACAATTTCAGTACTTCGGACTTATTAACAGACATAGTAACATCCAGAATACGTTGCCTCTAACGTCTACAAAAACTTCATCATAAGAAAACTTAGTTCAAAGGTGTCATTGTATTTCCAGCATTCAGAGATTTTATTTATTTACTCTTATGTCCGTGCAAGAAATTAAAAGACGAAATAAATACCGATCAAAATAAAACTGGTCTCCTGCAAATTTTTTTTTATTAATGAGTATGTGTTTGAAAAAATGAGATATAAAATTATTCAGCATCAGAAAGCACATTGTAAAATATTAATAAACCCACAAAATCTGCTACGAAGGCTGGTGATATGACAAACCTCACCAAGACACAGCAAACGACAGAGAGGTCTTAACAGCCAGTCTGCGACTGAGAGAACTCGCTAAAAAGAAAAAAAGTCCGTAATATAATAAGAGAGAAATACTACAGGTAGTCCTCGACTTACGACGGGGATCCGTTCTTAACGCGGCGTCGTAAACCGAATTTCGACGTAAGTCGGATCCTACGTTCATACATTACTGTACCATAATAACAGTACAGTACTGCAAACACTTAGCCTATCCAAACACCTATCCTAACACAGTACCCTACATAATTATCAATAAACATAAGTACAGTAAAATATTGTACAGTACACTACGCTTTGTTATCACTGTCGCCTTCATAGGAGCAGATCCTGTCACGTGTTCAAGGATCTTTATCCTTGATAATCGTAGCGACAGTCGAACGACTAAGTCCTAATGACCTGCTAATTTCTGTTGCTGTTTCCCCCTTCTCAGATTGCCTCAGATATCCACTTTCACCTCCATGGTGATGGCCTTCCTTTTCTTTGATGAACAGTTATCAGATGAGTCTACTTTCGCTAAACCTCGTAAGTCGGAATGAGCGTCGTAACCACGAAACGACGTAACTCGAGACCGTCGTAACCCGAGGACTACCTGTATTTGGATTCAACAGCTTCTTTCCGCAAGTGGTCAATGACAATCTCTAACCTAGAGAGAGACTCACATTTTGATAATTTAAGACAAAGGTTGTTAATTCAATTGCAATGGTCGTTGTCCTAAGATCAAGATGTACACTACAGATGTAAGGAATTTTTTGGCTTTGATTATAACAGGTTGTAGTCGTTTTCACTCAAACAGATGAGGACGAAGTCTATCAAACATGATGGCGAGAACCCCAGAATTCAATGTTCAGTGACAGACACGATTTCTCAAAGATCTCAAAGGATGTTTAGTTGTCTAACCTACCTACCCTCGCAGAGCACAAAGACATGAAGGTTGAGTCCTTCCAGACTGGTCTGCCCGTGCACCCGGGTGAGGTTCAGGTTTGGAGAAGGCGTTTGTAACGTGTGACAAACATGTCATTAGGCATGATTGGGAAAAAAGAGTTAAATCATGTCGGAAAGTTATAATTATGTTCACCACTATTTCGGGAGAGCTTGCGGCCCTCAATGTGAGGACTTTATTACCAGGATGATTGCCCAAACTGTCAAGGTGAATAATCTGTCAGCGCAATAATACAAAATATAAAAATATAAAATGTTAGTTCCTCTTAAGTGAAGGCCTCGTTTCTTGTGAGACAGTGACCGCAGCTTAAATAAAAATGTCACCAGTAACTTCTACTTCTTCGACTTCGGGCGAGATAAAAAAACAAACGAAAATTTAAAATTAAGAGACAGATATATTATTCAAAATAACATATCAACTAATCGCGAAATCACTTTACAGAAATACATTAAAATAATTATAATAAAATAGAAGTTTCCTCTCAAAGATAAAAGTCCAGCGCTACAGTCGCTTTTGTTAAAAGTCGTCATCTCTGAAACTCTCTTCGTCAGACTCAAATCTTCAACATACAAATAGCAGACACAGCAGCCTTTTTCTCAGCTGTTAGCATTCTCTAAGCCCAACAAAATACGGATCATCAGTATAGAAGAAGACAAATATAAATGACACAAAAGAAAGAAAATAAACCTCTTCAGAAAAAAATATATTTTGAGAATCATTTAGCTTTTTATTAACTAATACTAAAAAATCCACAATGAATAATTGGCGTTCTACAATTTTGATCCTATAAAGAGAAGAGTAGTCCAAATATACAACTCAAAAAAATTTTAAGGCACTGTTAGAGACCAAAAAAAGAAAAAAATCAAAAAGTCAAAAGCTCGCTGACTGAAAAAACAAAATATTAGAGACAACAGGTTCTCAGTGAATAAATTACACTCTTCTAACAATCTGGTCAGGAGTAGCTCCATAGCTTAAAAAAATGCAGACGTAGAAAGTATTCAGCCTCTTCCTCAGCTGAAATAAATAATAAATACAAATTATTCTCAGAGTCGTTAGTTATAGTCAAAGGGAAAGAATTACGCACAAACATGCTCTGATAGCAGCAGTACACTCCCTTTACTGGATTCTAACATGGACTGTATTCTTGGCCAAAAGATATCCCTCGCTTTCAGGGACTTGAGGCTGGTGTGTTAACAAGTATACTTCATCTTAAATGTAATAAAATCGCTCAAAAAAGTTTATAGAGGAATGTAAACTGGTAAAATAACCAATATTGAAACCCACTATTCCTTTAATTTCTGTTAAACCTTTATTCTTTAATAACCGCCACGTCAACAACGCAAGGTAACTGAGCTTCGCGCTGACGTCACGTGACTAGCGAAGTCGTTATAAACAGTTGTATTCCCCACACTACAGACAGTGACAACCTAACGACGACGTCTGTCGAGGTTAACATCGCCGTTACTGGCTTTAAACACAAGTAGACAAAAGCACAGTTGAGTGTGTTTCTTGATTAACTCGTTGTATGTGAGTGTCGTGATACACTAGCACACAAATAATCTCACTACTTACACTTCTTATCATGCGCTTAGCCATTTTTTCGATAAGAGTAATATTAAGCTTGTTTATTTAGAGATAGGATTTTTTTTCATTTTGGTCTTTGAACCCGCCTTTTCAATATAATTTCAATTTGTTTATACTCGTTTGACTTCACAACAGATTTTTTTAGACTTGGTAAAAGTTTTTTTGCATATTTTACAGAGATTATTTAACTATGAGATGTATTGACAACATGCAAATGATGCAGTATTGTTTTATTTATTTCTAATGAGGTCGAAAACTGAGCGGTCTACCAATCACGATGGCTGTACAAACACGGTTGTACCAAGCTGTCGTCTGCTTGCTGCTCGCCATGAGTCTGGCAGCCAAACACATCCACCATCACCATGGCTGCTGCAGAAGTAAGAACCTTTCTAGAAGTTTGTTAGTAAAAGACAAGAAAAGATGTAATATCGCTGTCACATGATGAGCTAGATATGACGGGGGCTTTGTAATTCTTATTAGTCATTGAGTACAGCATCATTGTTTAGAAATGACCTTAGCAACAAAACAATGGTCAGTATAGAGATTTATACACACCGGACACAGTGACATCATGATGGTCAAGATGGGGTTCCTCTGTGTGGTCCAGCAAGACACGGGTTTGGTATGGTTTCAGTGCCGCCAGACCGGCGATCGGTGTACTCACACCACTGACTGCTGCTCTTCACAGGACGTGTGTTTGAAAAACCCTCTCAGCACAAAACGCTCTAAAGAAGTCAATCGTAAGATAACTGCTGATGTCTCTTCTTACCACGATAGTTTACACCTTTGTGAGGTCTTTATTTAAGGCTAGCACATTTAATTCCACATTCGTGTCTGCTGTCTATAAGTAGTACACCTGGATCGGAAAATAAACTTTAGATATATATTTATTCACATTTGTGTTCTACATTTCTTGCCTGCAACAGAAACTTGACAACTACATATAGGCACTACCTGATGGCTCCCCTTTTGCCAAAATTTCATTAACTTTTCTGGTTTCGCCATGTGATTTAACCAACGACTCAAAACGATTGTGGAGGGAGGCCAGGAAAGGAAGGAGGTGGCTGGTGAAAGTAAGCAAGAGTGAGCTGACCTACCATTGCACGCTGCGGCTCACCTCAGTCACTGTGGAAACCGTTGTTACATGTTGCAGCCATCCAACACCTCTAGACATGTACACAGATAAGCCACTGACCTGACAGTTCTCAGTTTTGTTTTTAAGGTGATGATGGTTGTGGTGCAAGTATGTACAGATTGTGGACATCTAACTCACATCATCATGCCTTCTTGCTTTGAACGCCAGTGATTTGCTCTTTTAATTTTGCAGTCATGCAACTTAAAATCTGTACTGGAATGACCTGGCACCATATCAGAGGTAACAATTATATAATATCTCTTTCTGTACTTGTTTGTATATATATATATAGATAAATATATCGAGAACAAAGTATATATAAATAAAGAGAGAGAGAGAGAATAAAAGGAGTGTAGGGATCCAGATTTAAGGAGTTAGTATGTTGCAAGCTGTGTTGCAGTTTTCTGTGTTTAAGAAGGTTTCTCATCAAATCAGCCTCTCAAGCACAGTTTGCGATTTTTTATGTTTTACTATATGCTTTCCAGTGCTGAGTAATTTTGCATTTTGTCATGCACATACCCATTAGTGACAAAAGTCACAGAAGAGCACTTTCATTTCAATGGAATTTATTTTTTCCTTTAATTTCTTGAATAGAACAGAACACTTAATAAAAACTGTGAAAATCCCTCAATGCATGGAACCACAGTAAATTTAGAAACAGCTTCAAACTCGGTGATCTTATACTCGTGCGATTCGTTAACATCCCAGAATCGGACAGTAGGCAGACGCACCCTGTTGTTGTTGTTACTATTTGGGTACATCCAGCATCCAATGGTCATTTGTAGCAGGCGACATCATTCACTTGTTATTCTGTCGAAGTCGACGAGGACTATTTGCCGCCTCAATGCTGTTGGTTTGAGAGAAAAATGCAAGACTTTTGATGTAGTTGTTATTCAACGTATCGTCAAAGATATAGTCTAGATGACAAGAAATGGTTTTATTTGTACTAGTTTCTAAACCAAATATAACAATTTATATCGTCAACATATAGTTACCGATTATTCAGGATCGCAATTAAAGGTCATTTCTGTAAACAGTACAGAGAATTGTTAATAAAAAAAGGTTGAGTAACATTTATATTTTACACCACAGTTGTAACGCTTTAATGTCCCAGGTTACACTACAGGAATTACAGAATCACTCCGGGGCATCCGAATAATAACAGTTATTATTACTATTTTTATTTTAGACAGGGACATCTTTCTCAGTCAATGGAGTCGTTTAATAATTGCATCGGTTTGTTGGTTTATTTGTTTTCATCACACCATTGGCAGGCAATGTCTTGTGTGTGTGGCAAGTGTACGTTCTGAAGTTTATCCTCAGATGAGTACTCGATAAAAAGCAAGAAAGAAGGAAATAAGGTTTATCCGTTTTCAGTGCAGTTGTTAAAGTTTGGACACCTCCGTGCTGCTGTGCTCTGTCACCCATAAACGACCATTGGACCAACCAACGGGACACAAGACCCACCACTGACCGTGTTCTGGGATGACATAGGCAACCACACAATAGAATGTGCCAGTGCCATGTACAAGACTTCAGATAGTACCAGACAATCGGCAACTAGAGGGCAGCAGTTGTACCCACCCACAACAGACCAGATTGCATCAGTTACTTTTGACACTACATTATGAATGAGACAAATGATCTGAAGGTCTCTCTGGCTGCACTATTTTTGAAATAACTAAGTAAAGCTTAGTACAAGATACTAAATCCTCAAATTTTAATATACTCCTTTATATATCTCTTTGTTTATTTATATTTTCCTGGATAAACTTTTAATATATACGAAAATGCGCAGAAAGAAATCTCAAGTGTTACCTGTGTGATCAGATGTAGCGACGTGAGCAGTAAGAATAGCCCCAATCTGCAAAATGGAAATACAAAAATCACTAAAGTAAAACGTCAGAAAGCATAATAATAGGAACGAGATGTCCACTAGCAGTGCGGGACATTTCAGTGTAAACGATACACAATAGACTTGATATAAGACTTAAGATATTCGCAACGAATTCTACAAACATATACTTGCTGTAATGTCTGAAACGGGAAACTTTTCTTTTATTTTAAGAACGTATTTTAAAACGTAATTTTGCCATTTTTTTTGTGAAGCTGCCATTATATCTTTGTCAATCATGTCAAGCATTGAAAGTACTCATGTTAAAAATATATGACTACATATTTTTTTCTGAGGCTGTAGCTTGCAAGTGTGAGTTAGGTTCAAAATGAGGTGTCAATGTCTCGTGACACGAAGACACATCAGCAAGTGTGTCACCATACTTACTAAAGTCAAACGTGCATTGGTCAGATGTAGAGCAACAAGGAATTCCGCTACACGGTAGGCCTGTCTGGCTGCACTGAAACCGAACCAAACACGTGATCAGAACATCGTTATAGCTAGCAGGAAAACACGTCATCAGACCGTCATAACTAGCAACAAAACACGTCATCAGACCGTCATAGCTAGCAACAAAACACGTCATAAGACCGTCATAACTAGCAACAAAACACGTCATCAGACCGTCATAACTAGCAACAAAACACGTCATAAGACCGTCATAACTAGCAGGAAGCCTTTGCCAAGGTTTTCTAGTCTGACGTTCTTCCTTCCTACTTATCTCGGGCGGTCCGGTGGCTCTAGTGTTAGCGCCTGTCACTGACAGTGAGAGTTGTCTGTCCCTGGGTTACATCTCTGCAACACCTTGAGGTCAGTGACAGACTGTGTGCCAGCAAATTCTGAACATCCGACCATGTTCCTTCCTACTTAATTCCTCAATTCGGAATTCGCTCACCTGTTTTTCACGCTTGTGTAGGTCCACTGACGCCCCAATGGCATGATTGACGGTAACCTCATCTCTCACGTGACCCACAATCAGCGAACGTGAAACTAACAAACAATATATGTCTTGCTGGATCACACAGGGGAACTACATACTAACTTTAGTGACGTCACTGTGTCCGGTGTATATAAATCTCTATATTGACCATTATAATGTTACTATATCCGGTGAATATAAATCTCTCAGCTCACAACACCACGGTGCGTCACAGAATAGCAACATTCTCTAGATGCCCGTGTGTAGGACAGTGTGTCAGCGATTAGTTTAAGTCTGCGATGAAGACATGAAAGTGCTGGACGAATGAGAGAGCAACACTGCCTAGAAGATTGCTTGTTTTGCACAGACTTTAGGGTGATTTTACGAATCTTGTACCGACCTTCATGATTTACCTTCATTAATTTTGTCTTTTTATATCTCTCGTGTTGAAATTGACATGCCCACCAACGAAACTGTCCTTCGTCCTTATAATAAACTAAAATCTTAATGATGCATATGTTGAACCACAATGTACATACACTAGCTCACAGTGAAGAAGATCAGACGTGCTATAAGGGATATAAGGGAGTCACATCATCCATCTACAAGTGTAATACTGGCGTGCAAGGTTTTCATGTTGCATCTTGCACTCAAAAATACGAGTGTCTGGTACCAAACTGACCTTCTATTCACACTGTAACATTTTAACAAATACTAACACAAACTTAAGATGTCCACAAGTTGTCTTTCAAAGGCTGTGCTTTTCTTCTATTTAACAGATGGAATGTCCTTGTCAGCTTCAGTGGATTTTATGCCCTCAGCAACATTATTCACGTTCTCAATTTGAAACTGCTCTTCTTAGTTCAAAATGTTGATATGAAGAGTAAGTTACAGTAGCATGTGGATAATAGTGGTCACGTATGAGTGAGAAAGCAAACATGTTGACGGACAGTTGTGTGGCCGTTGGGATGTTTCTCCGGATACTACGCTTTTGGATCAGACTTTGCTTTCCATGTACTTATTTCTCAGTTCACTGCCCGCTGCAAGCGAGGCTCTGGATTTCTCGCGGTCTTCACTGTAGGGAGGATGTTGGACATGAAGCTGGCCACAATGGCTAACACCACATTCTTGTGGCATCTTCGTGTTTTAGCGACACCAGGCTTTTACACCAGACATCAGCAGCGATAGCAATCAGTGTCTTCACATCACTCTCCTGCTTCTAAGGTCCTCCACCACAGCGCATGCGTGTCAGATTGTCAAAGTCGCCCACCGGGAGATGAAGTAGCCATTGCGAAAAATTTTGTATTTTACGATTATGTATACTTTCTTACTTCGAAGTTTGAAACCTTTTTTGAAATGATTTATAAACAAACTGCTTAAGAAGACATAGCAACAGTAGATTATTTAATATACTTTGTAAAGCCTGTTGCTGTATCTTAATAACTATAGTAGCAATTACAGAGGCTCATCATCTCAAGCTATCAAGAACCTTCTGGAAATGTCCTTACTTCTGGACTTTGAGCCAGACGGTGATGATGGTGATGGTGGATGTGTCTGGCTTCCAGGGTTATGAAAAGTAGCAACAAGATGACAGCTAGGTACAACCGTGTTTGTTTAGCCATCGTGATTGGTAGACCGCTTTGTTTGAAATCTCTTTAGAAAAAAAAATCACATTACATTATTTTCATTTATCAGTATTTATGAACGTTAAATAAGGTGTGGAGAATGTGGAAAAGAACTTTTACGTAGTATGGCTAACGGTTGTTTAGTCATATATTGAATTAAATGGAAGGTTAAAAGTACAAAACGATAAAATATTGATGCAAATATATATTACTAATAATACTAGTCTTGACAAAACTGTTAGCCACATCATAAGAAGTGTAAGCAGTGAGATTATTTGTGTGCTAGTCACATACAACGAGTTAAGCAAGAAACACACACAACTGTGCTTTTGTCTACTTGCGTTTAAAGCCAGTAACGGCGATGTTAACCTCGACAGACGTCGTCGTTAGGTTGTCACTGTCTGTAGTGTGGGGAAGACAACTGTTAGAAACGACGTCGCTAGTCACGTGACGACACCGAGAAGCTTCGTTATCTTGTGTTGTCGACGTGGCGGTTATAAAAAGATAAAGGAGAGATTGCTATGATGCTCTGCTCCCTGATGAATACACTACTTTTGCTTTTTAAACATTTGCCTACAAACACCGCCATCTTTAAAAGGTCAAAATGTAGAGGTCGGTTGTAGTTGTAATTACCACATGGTCGAGTTCTAACTCTGGCCGTGGCCTTCACACCCTTAATGTGTTTCTATACAATCTATATAATCCTTACTTTAGTCTTGTCATCCTCTCTCTGTGCCAGGTGATGTTTGAATTCGTGTGTGTCGAGAATGAAAGGTGCAGGGACTGTTGACACACATTTTATTTAATAAAGTATTTGCGCGCCCTCGGAGTGCTTTAAATAACTACTTATTACAGAAATTTGTCAGATCGTGTGATCATCTATTTTACTTCTATTTCAATAATTCTTTAACATACTTAATGATATTGCAACTTCTTTATGAAATGCAACTTTCTTAGTGAGTTTAGAACGAAGCTCCTGTGATTCAGATCATCATTGCCTATTAATTTATTCAAGAAACTACCTTATTTATTGTAGATATTAACACTGTTTAATGAACGTGCTGACGAAACTATTGATACTGTCTAAGAAATATATACGATTTCATTCACCCACTTCTTGGTACTAATAGAAGGATAAATGAATGTCTAGTGAAGATGGGATTGTAGTATATTCTATATTATATTTATGATAAAGTATGCTAGTTAACACACCAGCCCCATGTCCCTACAAGCGAAGGGCCTGTCTGGGCCAACAGTTCCGTTCACGACAGTCAGAACTCAGTAAGGGGAGTGTACTGCTGGTGTCAGCATTTATCTGCGTAATTGTCTCCCTTTGACTTAACAAGCGACTGTGAGAGTAATTGTTTTTTATTTACTATGTATTCCAGGTGAGAAAGAGGCTGAGTAGTTTCTGTGTGTATCTTCATTAACACCTCACCTTTAACCTGACTCACACCTGCACGCCACAGCTAGAGGCTTCTAGTGTCTGACAGATGTACACCTGCATCAGACAAAAACTATGGCACGCTGCGGCTCACCTCAGCCACTGTGGAAACCGTTGTTACATGTTGCAGCCATCCAACACCTCTAGACATGTACACAGATAAGTCACTGACCTGACAGTTCTGAGCTTTGTTTTTAAGGTGCAAATGATTGTGGTGATGCATGTACAGATAGTAGACATCTCACTCACATCATCATGCCTTCTTGCTTTGAACGCCAGTGATTTGCTCTTTTCATTTTGCAGTCAGGCACCTTAAAATCTGTACTGGAATGACCTGGCACCACGTCAGACGTAACAATTATATAATATCTCTTTCTATACTTGTTTATATATCTTCTTCTTCTTCTGTCCTATTCGCCCCCAGTGGAGCATAGGGCCGCAACCACACCCCGCCATCGGACCCGGTCCTGGGCATCCCTTTCCAGTTGGGACCATGTCATGCCAGCTGTCTCTGCCTCTCTGTGGACTGATCTCCTCCACGTCTGTCTGGGTCTCCCAACTTTGCGCCTCCCCTGTGGGTTCCAGACCAGAGCTTGTATTGTTAAATTGTCGGCTGGCTTTCGTAGAGTGTGGCCAATCCAGCCCCACTTTCGCTTCTTGATGTCTTGGCTGGCAGGGTTTTGGCTGTTTATATATATAGATAAATATATCCAGAACACAGTATATATTATATGTAGAGAGAGAGAGAATGAAAGGAGTGTAGGGATCCACATTTAAGGAGTTAGTATGTTGAAGAAGGTTTCTCATCAAATCAGCCTCTCAAGCAAAGTTTGCGATTTTTTATGTTTTACTATATGCTTTCCAGTGCTGAGTAATTTTGCATTTTGTCATGCATATACCCATTAGTGACAAAAGTCACAGAAGAGCACTCTCATTTCAATGGAATTTATTTTTTCCTTTGATTTCTTAAATAGAACAGAACACTTAATAAAAACTGTGAAAATCCCTCAATGCATGGAAACACAATAAATTTAGAAACAGCTTCAAACTCGGTGATCTTATACTCGTGCGAGTCGTTAACATCCCAGAATCGGACAGTAGGCAGACGCACCCTGTTGTTGTTGTCGCTATTTGGGTACATCAAGCATCCGGTGGTCATTTGTAGCAGGCGACATCATTCACTTGTTATTCTGTCAATGTTGCCGAGGACTATTTGCCGGCCTTTATGTAATACGTAAAAATGAGAAAAAATTTAAGACTCTTGTGTAGTTGTTATTCAACGTATCGTCATATAGTTTAGATGACAAGAAATGCTTTTATTTGCACTAGTTTCTAAACCAAATATAACTATTTATATCGTCAACATATAGTTAGAGTTTAAACGACCATTGTATCAACCAACGGGACACAAGACCCACCACTGACCGTGTTCTGGGATTACATTGGCGACCACACAATACATTATGAGTCAGACACATGTTCTGAAGGTCTATCTGGCTGCACTATTTTCAAATAACGAAGTAAAGCTTAGTACAAAATACTAAATCCTCAAATTTTAATATGCTCCTTTATATATATCTATGTTTATTTATATTTTTCTGCATAAACTTTTAATATATACGAAAATGCACAGAAAGAAATCTCAGTGTTACCTGTGTGATCAGACGTCTGCAGACTTTATAGGGCCAATCTGCAAAATGAAAATACAAAAATCTCTAGAGTAAAACGTCAGAAAGCGTAATAAGAATGAGATGTCCACTAGCAGTGCGGGACATTTCAGTGTAAACGATACACAATAGACTTGCTGTAACACTTGAGATATTTTCAACGAATTCTACAAAAAATATACTTGCTGTAATGTCTGAAACGGGAAACTTTTATATGTTTGTCAATCATGTCAAGCTTTAAAGTACGCATGTTAAAAATATATGACTACAGATTTTTTTTCTGATGCTGTAGCTTGCAAGTGTGAGTTAGGTTCAAAAGTGATGTGTTAAAGGGATTCTAAAGGCAAAATAAAACTGCTTAGAATCGAATAAGGAGGAGGATAAATTTGAATCATGTCTATTGATATGTGTGTTCATGTGGAAAACGTTGAAGGTTTTTAGTAGAATGTTGTGTTTAATAAGAGAAATTACACGGGACTTTTTTGTTGCTTCGACGAAGTCTCGTTCTACATCACGTGACCCTATGACGTGTGGTTTCCATAGTGAGAACCATGCCTCGACAATGTGCTGCACCCGATTGCCAGGAAGAGATGAAAAAAAGATTCAAAATTTTCTTTTCATCAGTTTCCGAAAGACAGAGCCTTACAAGCCTTACACACAGAGTGCGTCATAAAATAAGCAGACGTCAAATCTTCGCAATGATACAGATACAGTACGAACTTATATTAAATACACGTCCATGGATACAGACACTTCCTGTCAGAGACTGACGTCACAAGAAGACTCCTCTGGTTGACCATCTCGGGAAGATATCGCTGTTACTCGGCGGAAGAACACAACGGTCGATTTCACTGGATTTTTTCAATTTTTGTAAACATAGTGCTAGTAAGTGGTAATTAAGTGAGAAACGAATCATTTATTTCTCCTGTGTTGCTCTCGTGCTCTGTAATTGTAACTAAATATAGTTTTGAAACGTTTGACCGTCGCCACTGCCTTATCACAAGCCTTGAGTATCCCTTTAATGTTCGTGATACGAAGACACATCAGCAACTGTGTCACCATACGTACGAGTGTCCCAATCGCATTGGTCAGACGTAGAGCAACATGGATCTGTGTTACACGATTTGCCTGTCGGACTGCACTGAAACTGAACCAAACACGAAATCAGAAGAGCGTTATAGCTAGCAGGAAAACACGTCATCAGACCGTCATAGCTAGCAACAAAACACGTCATCAGAGCGTCATAACTAGCGACAAAACACGTCATCAGACCGTCATAGCTAGCAACAAAACACGTCATCAGACCGTCATAGACCTTTGCCAAGGTTTTCTAGTCTGACGTTCTTCCTTCCTACTTGTCTTGGGCGGTCCGGTGGCTCTAGTGTTAGCGCCTGTCACTGACAGTGAGAGTTGTCTGTCCCTGGGTCACATCTCTACAACACCGTGACGTCAGTCACAGACTGGGAATTACCTCACCTGTTCTTCACGCTTGTGTAAGTCCACTCACGCCCCATGCTGATTGACGGTAACCTCATCTCTCACGTGACCAAAATTTAGTCCATTGTCCTGATTGCATGCAAATTTATCCTCAGTAACTGTAATCACTTGTCGTCTTACCAGCGAACTTGAAACTAACAAACAATATGTGTCTTGCTGGTCAACACAAGAAAACTATATATTAACTGTAGTGACGTTGTATATAAATCTCTATATTGACCATTATAATGTTACTATGTCCGGTGAGTATAAATGTCTCAGCTCACAACACCATGGTGCGTCGTATCACAGCAACATTCTCCAAGTGCCGGTGTGTAAGACAGTGTGTCAGCGATTAGTTAAAGTTTGTGATGAAGTTTAAAACCTTTTTTGAAATGATTTCTACAGAGACTTATTAAAAAGACATTAGACATTAGAGTATTTAATATACTTTGTAAAGCCTGTTGCTGTATCTTAATAACTGTAGTAGCAACTACAGAGTCTCATCATATCAAGCTACCAAGGACCTTCTACAAATGTCCTTCTTACATATGATGCCAGACGGTGATGATGGTGGTGATGGATGTTCCTGGCTTCCAGTGTTACGAACATTAGCATCAAGACGACAGCTAGGTACAACCGTGTTTGTTTAGTCATCGTGATTGGTAGACCGTTTGGTTTAAAATCTCTTTAGAAAAAAAACACGTCACATTATTTTCATCTTCTCAGTACTCATCAACGCTCAAAAAGGTCTGGAAAATGTGGAAAAGAACTTTAACCTAGTATGGAAAACTGTTGTTGAGTCATATCTTTAGTGAAATAGAAGGTTCAAAGTACAAAAGGATAAAATATATCTGTCAATAAATACTCCTAATAACACTAGTACCATTACACTCACATACAACGAGTTAAGCAAGAAACACACACAACTGTACTTTTGTCTACTTGCGTTTAAAGCCAGTAACGGCGATGTTAACCTCGACAGACGTCGTCGTTTGGCTGTCACTGTCTGTAGTGTGGGGAAGACAACTGTTTGTAACGACGTCGCTAATCACGTGACGTCAGCGTGAAGCTCAGTTATCTTGCGTTGTCGACGTGGCGGTTATTAAAGGATAAATGAGAGATGTTTATGATTCTCTTCTACCCGAGGAATACACTACTTTTGCTTTATAAACATTCGCCTAAAACATCGCGGTCTACAAAAAGGTCAAACTCGAGAGGTCCCTTGTTCTCGTAATTCGGGTTTATGGCGAGAGCTAACTCGACCTCTGTTTCAATCTCGTCGATACTCGTTGGTCCACCGGCAAACTACTGAAAGCGGACTAACTAGTATGCTCGTAGAGCCTCTGCCCACCCAACGGATAGCATCATGGTCCTCTCTATGTACTAATCTTCTGTCGTGGGCTTCTGCCCATGATGAACAAATGTTTCTTTTTGTTCAGCAGTGCTTTTAGGCCCTTGGTCACCCAAGGTTTGTTGTTAGGATAAAGATACACTGCCTTGATGGACTGGTGCAATCAACACTATTTTACTCCTCACTTTTACTTCTAACTGTGTGTTAAATGTCTGTATGGGTATGTGAGCAAAGACAAATTTCTGCCCTGGGTCTCCTGGGCAGACAATAAAGTCTGTTTTGATTTTGATTTTGATTTTGAATTAACAGAAGTTCCGAGTTGAAATTCTTGCCGTGGCCTTCACACCGTTAATGTGTTTCTGTACAATCTTGACTTTACTGTTGTTATCCTTTTTCTGTGTTGGGTGACGTTTGAATTCGTATGTCTTGATAATGAAACTTTAGACTGTTGACAATTATTTGATTTAATAAAGTAATTGCGCACCCCAGTAGTGCTTTAAGTAACTACATATTAAAGAAATTTGTCATATTGTGTGCCCTTGTCTTCTGTTTTCTTTCACAATTCTATGTCACTGATCATTTATTTTATTTCACTTTAAATAGTGCTTTAACATGCTTAATTATATTTAAACTTCATTAAGAAATGCTACTTTGTCAGTGAGTTTAGACACTAAGGTGCTGTGATTCAGACCATGATGGCCTTTTAATTTATTCAAGAAACTGCATTATTTATTGTATTGTTGAATACACGTTCTCACGAAACTGTTGATAATAAATCTATAAGATGTCATTCACCCACTTGGCCAGTCGGACATTTAGGCAATGCCCGATTGGCTGGTGGGCCTATTCTATCTATAGAATAATATTATGCACGTAGGCTTATTTTAGTGAGAAGGGCCACTCTGTAAATAAAGCGCGGGCCGCTTTCAAATCAAATCAGACTTTACTGTCTGTCGAGGAGACTAAAGACAAAAATTTTTCTTTTGCTCACAAGGGCAGGCAGACATACACATACAGATATGTAACACACACAGTTAGGAATAAAGATATATTATCATGGTAGTTTGGATCTCCGTCAAATGGTCATTGAAATTTCAATACTTTTTATTTCTTTGTATAAATTAAAAAAGTGCGTTGGCATTGCAGATTGCAACGGAATGTGTCTGAACTGCACTTTCTTCATCCTCCTAGTACTTTGTCAGCTGATACTACTATTTGTTCATCACCTGTAGGCAAACAACATTACGAATTGTCATATATGTCATCTATTTGTGTGTGACAGAAATCCCATTTCATTAATTATTTAGATTAAGCGCAGAGAGCTCGTCTTGTTTGTTTTGAAGGGAGCGCACATTCAACAAGGTGATGGCTGATAATGGATGTCAACACCCTCTTCTCTGTGTTTGATTCCTCTGAGTCCTTGTGCATTTATTTAGGATGGTGATGGCTGTTGGCACGAAGGACTTCTGGTAGGCAGTTTTCCGTACACGTGGCACTTTATAGCACCTGCCTGAGGGCAACAGCTGGAAGTTGGGATGGAGAGGGTGTGTTAGGTACGAAATGTTATGTGCCATCTTTCTGACTGCATGAAGGTACAAGTCAGCAAGTGACAGCTGTGATTTACCAATAATTTTATTGGCCTGGTGGATGACTCTGGCCAGCCTTGCCTTGTCTTTGACGAGGAGGTGACCATACCAGGCAGCGATGTTGCATGAAAGGATGCTCTCAACAACAGACCTGTAAAGCTCCAGTCCGCCCATGAGGCCACGTGATGTTCCTCTATAAACCTTTCTAAGTAATGAGATTGCAGTATATTCTATATTATATTTATGATGAAGTATGTAGTTAACACACCAGCCCCATGTCCCTACAAGCGAGGGGCCTGTCTTGGCCAAGAATTTCGTTCATGACAATTAGAAATCGGTAAGGGGAGTGTACTGCTGCTGTCAGAGCATTTATCTTCGTAGTTGTTCCCCTTTGACTATAACAAGCGACTGTGAGAGTAATTCTTTTTTATTTACTATGTATTCCAGGTGAGAAAGAGGCTGAGTAGTTTCTCTGTGAATCTTGTTTGACTCTGTGGTGCTACCCCTGACCAGACTTGTTAGAAGAGTGGAATGTCTTCACTTGAGAACCTGCTGTCTCAATCAGTTTAGTTTTTGTATTTCTAATTTTTTGAATCTTTTTGTGTCTCGAAGTCTTTTTTTAAGTTTTTATGAGTTCGATATTATTTCTCTTTATACAATTAGAATGTCAGAATGTTAATTAATTTTTGGGGAGATATATATATACTAAAGGATTGATTAAAAACTGTTTTTCTGAGCAGCTTTTGTTCTGAATTTGTGACTCAAATAATGCCGTTTTTGTGCATATTATGCATTTCTTGTCCTACTTTTATTTCATTTCGCTTAATCCTATCTTTGTCATTTTATTTATGCATTCCTTATTCACACACGCACGCACTCACACACACACGCACAGAGAAATAGTGAGACGTACATTCACATTGACGGCATAATGTTTTTAAAGCTACCCATCACAATTAACATTCTTCAAAGCTTTGTTGTTTTTCGCTTCTCCTGAAAGCTATAACAGACGACCTTTCATACTTTATCCCATATATTACACATATATCAAACACCTGTCAGAAGCCTGATTTGATGTCATCTCATTTATACTACGTCCCATTTAAAATCACACAACATCTCAGGACATTAGACTTCAACAACGTCAACAAAAGTATTCTAAATTTGTGAAACGACATATTTGTTGTAAGGAGCCGTTTATTTTGTGTTGATCTATCTTTAAAAAAACCCACCGAAAACAGAAGAAAACAATGAGCACAAATATCAACCATATAAGCTAGGATCTGCCAGATAAAATTCAACAATAAAACGATGCTTTACAGTACTCCACAAGAAATGAATAAACCTCAATCATTTGTAACAGTCAAAATCCACATGCTCAGTATTTATAAAATAGCATGTTAACATTTTTTCAGGAACGTAAGTGACATGCAGCGATTTAGTGGACAATCAAGTGCAAAATATATACAAACTCTAAACAACAACAACACTCTTAAAAATCACCAAATAGACAATTCTCAAATTGTCTGTACACCACTATAGAGATTACAACAACTTCTAAATAAAGTAGAGATGTTCTGTGTGCTTTTGTTTTTAGAACCTGAAAATAGACAGTTGCTAGTTTAAGGCTTGCTAAAGTTCCCCGTGTCAACCCAGCAGATGAGTACCTAATTTACCATATGTTAAGATAATTATATTATAAACAAAGTTTGCCCTTCAAGATAGAGGTCTTTTTTTGAAACACTTCTCTGAAACTCCCTCCATCAGGCTTCAAACTGGAAAGAATACAGACACAGACAAAAAACACAAATCAAGAAAAATACATGGACAAAAAAGTGGTAAAATATGAGACAGAATGTATACAATGCAAAAAAGACTCAAAGTATCAAAATCTCACTAACTGGAAAAATTGCTTGAATGAAAAGGTTCTAAGTGAAATAGATTACACTCTTCTAACAACCTGCTCAGCCTCAAAGAAGGCACAAATAAAAATTCCACAGCCTGTTTCTCACCTAGATCATACAATGAATAAATACATATCACCCTCACAGTCGCTTGCTACAGTCAAAGGGGAAGAACTACGCCAGACTATGTTGTGACAGCAGCAGTACAGGGACTTGGGGCAGTAGTGCTAAGAACAGACCTGTCATATTTTGACACTTATTATGCATCACGATGTTTGTAGTCAAATGTCTAAAAAAGAATAAAAGGCGTGTATTCATCGGGGAAGAACAATATCATACCCGCGCTTTACTAAGTCAAAATATAAATAGTATTTTAACTTCTGTTAAACATTTATTCTTTAATAACCAGCCAAGTCGACAACGCAAGATAACTGAGCTTCGCGCTGACATCACGTGATTAGCGACATCATTTTTCCCAGTTGTCTTCCCCACACTACAGACAGTGACAACCTAACGACGACGTCTGTCGAGGTTAACATCGCCGTTACTGACTTTAAACGCAAGTAGACAAAAGCACAGTTGTGTGAGTTAACTCGTATGTGAGTGTAGTGATGACTTAGCACACAAATAATCTCACTGCTTACACTTCTTATGACGTGGCTAACAGTTTCTTCATTTATAGTAATTATGAAGTTTATTTATTTGCAATTTTTTTTATTTTGTTCTTCCAACCCGCCTTTTCCATAAAAGGCTCGCAACCGTTTGACAAAACAAACGTTTGCTATACAAGATAAAATTTCTTTTTCACATTTTGCAGAGCTTGTTAAAGCTTGACATGTAATGACAACGTACACATATGTAGTATCATTGTATTTTTCCTAAAGAGCTCCGAAACAAAGCGGTCTACCAATCACGATGACTGTACAAACACGGTTGTACCAAGCTGTCGTCTGCTTGCTGCTCGCCATGGCCTTGGATGCAAGACACATTCACCATCACCATCACCGTCTGGTTCTAGCTAATACGGTAAGAACAATACTACGAAGGTTCTTAATTAAAGACACAAACAGATGTAATATCACTGTCACGTGGTTAGCTTGATATGATGAAACAAAATACCTCAAACAATGTAACATTGTTATGCCCTACAAAGCCGCCTCTGGTGTAATCAGTTAAACAATTTCAAACTTCGGAGTAAGTAATTATGTAAACGTTCTTCCTCTGCTGGTGGGTGACCTAAAGAATCTGACACTCATGCGCAGTGGTCAAGGACCCCAGAAGAAGTTTGTTTGGGGTATGTCCAAGGAAAGACTGTTTGCTTCAAGGAAACATTAAACTGGGAAACTTGCAGAAGATGGATGAAGTGACTCCCATGGTCACTGTGCAATATGGAAGCTACACATCCATGGATCCCAGCACGTCTGAAGTTCTTACTATGACGTAGTATGTGTACATTGTGGTTCAACATAGGCACCGTTAAGATTTTAGTTACAGTTGTGTGAAATTAGTTTATGATTAGAAGAAAGGACAGTTTCCTTGGTGGGGATGACAGTCTCCACAAGACTGATGTAAAAAGATAAGATTAATAAGATAAATAATGAAGGTTGTTATAAAAATCGTATAAACACCATAGAGTCTGTGCAAGAGAAGCAATCCTCTAGGCGGGTTGCGATCTCCTCCGTCCAGCACTTTAATGTCTTCATCACCGACTTCAACTAATCACCGACACACTGTCTTACACACCGGCACCTGGAGATGTTGTTGTGATACGACGCACCATGGTGTTGTGGGCTTGGAGATTTCTACACGTCGGACACACTAACATCACAATGGTCAATATAGAGATTTATACACACCGACATAGTGACGTCACTAAGGTCAATATGTAGTTCCCCTGTGTGGTTCAGGAAAACACCTATTGGTTATACGTTTAAAGAAAGCCGATAAGACGACAAGTAATTAAAGTTACTGAGGATAGACTTGGGAGCGTCCAGACCAATGGACTAAATTGTGGGTCACGTTACCGGCAATCAAGTCATTGGCACGTGAGTGGACTGACACAAGGATGAAGAGCAGGTGAAGTAATTCTTAAGAAAGGAAGTAGGAGGGAAATGCACATATGTTCAGAATCGCTGGTACACTGTCACTGACGTCACGTGTTGTAGAGATGTGAGCCAGAGACAGACAACTCTCACTGTCAGTGACAGGCGCTAACACTAGAGCCACCGGACCGCCCAAGATAAGAAGGAAGGAAGAACGTCAGACTAGAAAACCTTGGCAAAGGCTTCCTGCTAGTTATGACGGTCTGATGACGTGTTTTGTTGCTAGTTATGACGGTCTGATGACGTGTTTTGTTGCTAGTTATGACGGTCTGATGACGTGTTTTGGTGCTAGTTATGACGGTCTGATGACGTGCTTTGTTGCTAGTTATGACTGTCTGATGACGTGTTTTGTTGCTAGTTATGACGGTCTGATGACGTGTTTTGGTGATAGTTATGAAGGTCTGATGACGTGCTTTGTTGCTAGTTATGACGGTCTGATGACGTGTTTTGTTGCTAGTTATGACGGTCTGATGACGTGTTTTGGTGCTAGTTATGACGGTCTGATGACTTGTTTTGGTGCTAGTTATGACGGTCTGATGACGTGTTTTGGTGCTCGCTATGATGCTCTTCTGATCACGTGTTTTGTTTAGTTCGACTGCGGCGACTCTGGATGTACGCCCGCTCCGTTTAAATCTGCAAGGGACATGTGCCATAGAATACCTGATGGTAAGTTTGATGACACACGTGCTGATGTCTCTTGTGGTCACGATAACTTAACACCTCACATTAAACCTAACTCAGACTTTCACGCTACACCTGTTGGCTTCTGGTGTCTCTCAGACATACACCCCCAAACAAACAAACAAACAAAAAAAGCTATAGTCAGATATTTTTGCACATGCGTACTTTCAAGGCTTGACATGATTGACAAAGAAGAAATGACAGCTTAACGAGAAAGCAAAGACAAAATTACCTTAAGATAAATATTAAATGAAAGGAGACGAACAGTTTCCCGTTTGGGACATTCAAGCGACTATATGTTTGTAGAATTTGTTGCAAATGTCTTATGTCTTACAGCAAGTCTACTGTACATCGTTTCAAACTGAAATGTGTCGCTCTGTCTATTGTCTTTGTCTGTATGATGCCCCTATTCAGTGGCGTAGGAAGATGTTTTGCGTTGGGGGGGCAAACTCCCTGCTGACAGTGAACGGCGTTCGCACTCACACATTTCGTAAAAAGGATTGGGGGGGGGTACTGCACGCACGCACGATCTGATCGTCAGAGGTGTTAGAGCCTCCACTTGCCTCAGGCCCGCTTTTGTGACGGTGATGACCGTCTCCTCTCTACGTTCCCCTTTCTTCAGTTCTTTGCTCTTTGTGAGGAATTACGTCTCAATATTGGGGGGCAAAAGGATATTCCTGCCCCCCCCTGTATTTTCCTTGGGGGGGCTGCTGCCCCCGCTGCCCCCCTGGTTCCTACGCCACTGCTATTTATGTGATTGGGTATCCACCATAGTCCTCTAGTTCAGTGGTTCTCAAAGTGTGGTCCGCGGGCATAAGTCAGGTGGTCCGCGGCTGCCAGTCGTCATATGTCAGCAAAGTGATGTTTAAAGTGATGCATTGCTCGCATTAACATTTTAATTCAAATAACGAGGTAGGTACTTTTATGTCAACTTATTATTATACTACTGTCACAAAAGGACATTTAGTTTTGAATTGCAATGAAACAAATGCGGCAATTTTTAGGCCTTGGTGATCCGCCATATTTTTTACTTAAGTAAAGTGGTCCGCGGTCCGAAATACTTTGAGAACCACTGCTCAAGTTCTTTATCACCGACACGACTCTAGACTTTGTAGAGACACAGTAGAACCGATCATCTTCTCGTGGATCCTTTTAGACAAGCGCATTAAACAATAGTGGCATCTGTTTTACCAACTTTATTTACCTCAGCATGACATTGATATTTAGTTTAGTCTCATATAAAACGATATATATATAGAGGGAAGTGTAAGTCGCATTATAAGAATGTACTTCGAGTACTTGTCCTTGTAGGAGAATTTGTACAAACAGATGTCATCGTCTACAATCAAGTAGATAACATATGCACAAGGGACAGAGACAAGCACAGAAAAGAACACAAGCTTTGGTCAGCAACAACAGTGACATTAAGAACAAATGTGGAAGACATGTACAGAGATAAGCCACTGACCTAACACTTCTCAGTTTTGTTTTTAATGTGCAAATGGTTGTGGTGAGAGCATGTACAGATAGTAGACATCTCACTCACATCAACATGCTTTCTGACGTTGTGAACCAGTGATTTTTTTAAAATTTAATTTTGCAGGTCCTTTTCTTGTCTGCTATCCAAGAAGGGCAACTCCAAGAACTGGTAACATTTAGCTCTTTTTCCATGGGTATTCATATATAAAAATAAATATATCGGTATATATATAAAATGAAAGGAATGTAGTACGATTTTAGGATTAAGTATGTTGTACTAAGCTTTACCTAGTTATTTGAAAAAAGCAGTCAGAGCGATCTTGAGAACATGTGTCTGACTCATAATGTAGTGTCAATGTGGACCTTCATCGGCGTAAACACATAAAAAATATCGAAGCAGTCGAAAGAACTGAAACAATCTGGTCTGTTGTGGGTGGGTACAACTGCTGCCCTCTAGTTGCCGATTGTCTGGTACTATCTGAAGTCTTGTACATGGCACTGGCACATTCTATTGTGTGGTTGCCCATGTCATCCCAGAACACGGTCAGTGGTGGGTCTTGTGTCCCGTTGGTTGGTCCAATGGTTGTTTATAGGTGACAGAGCACAGCAGCACGGAGGTGTACAAACCTTAACAACTGCACTGAAAACGGATAAAAATCAGCACTTTCTTTTATTTTGATAGCACCGAGTTTTAACGGATAACTTATACTAAACTTCCCTAAGAACACTCGCTACAAGACATTGCCTGCCCTTGATGTGTTAAAAATAAACAAAGAAAAGAACAGGTGCAACAAATAAACTATTTCCGTGACTGACAAACATAACCCTGTAATAGTAATTATTATTCTACTGCTTTGAGTGATACTGGTGAGCTCTCTTGTGTGACCTGAGAACATTAAAACATTACAAACGTTGTGTAGAAAATAGTAGTTCTACTCACTTTTGTTTATAAATGATTTTGAGAATTGTTAACACCTATAAAACATTTAAATAGCAATCGTGAGAGATCGGTAACTGTGTGTTGGCAAGATATAAATAGTTATGCTTAATTTAGAATGTAGTTCAAATGTCACACTTTGAATGATAATTACAGCAAAAAAATACATTTTGCTCTCATGCCGACAGGTCCTAGACATTTAAAGAATAAGAAGTGAAGAATGTCGCCTGCTACAAAAAGCCGTTGAGAGCTTGATGTACCCAAATAGTAACGACAACAGGTGCGTCTGCCCACTGTCCGATTCTGGGATAATAACGAATATTATGACGTCATCGCAAGAGCATGAGATCGTTGAGTTCAAAGGTGTCTCTAAATTTTTTCTATTTCCATGCTTTTAGATGTTTTCATTGTATTTCTCGATGATTTTGTTCGTTTGAAAAATTCAACAAAAAAATAAATTTTATTGAAAGAAATCTGGTCTTATGTGTCTTTTGATGTTAATGGGTATTTGCTGTAAAAATAAAAAAAAAAATACTCAAAACTGGAACGCATATTATAGAACATAAAAATGCATAAAATTTGCCTAAGATGCTGGTTGTATGACGAATTCCTTTGATACGTATTTTTTTAAAGCATTACTGGGGCGAGCAATTACATTATTAAATAAAATGTCACTCACTTTACAATATGTGTCGACAATCCCCGCTTTCATTCTCGACACACATGAATTCAAACATCACCTAGCAGAGAAAGAGGATGACAACAGTAAAGTCAGGATTGTACAGAAACACATTAACGGTGTGAAGGCCTCGGCCAGAGGTAGAACTCGGACCTTCTGGTAATTACGAAACAACGGACCTTCGAGTTTGACCTTTTGTAGGTGACGGTGTTTGTAAGCGAACATTTAAAAAACGAAAGTGGTATCTTCCTTCGGGAGAAGAGTATCATACACCTCTCTTAGCTAAGTCTATAGATAGATATTACAACAGACTAGTCCTTTAACTTCTGTTAAACATTTATTCTTTAATAACCGCCACGTCGACAACGCAAGATAACTGAGCTTCGCGCTGACGTCACGTGACTAGCGACGTGACTTTTCCCAGTTGTCTTCCCCACACTACAGACAGTGACAACCTAACGACGACGTCTGTCGAGGTTAACATCGCCGTTACTGGCTTTAAACGCAAGTAGACAAAAGCACAGTTGTGTGTGTTTCTTGCTTAACTCGTTGCATGTTGTATACATGATGAGGCTGACAATGTTGTCAAAAACGTTATAAATATCCATGTTTATTTACAGATATATGTAGTCATTTTGGTCCCCGAACCTCTCATTGAAGTATAATCACATATAAAGGATTCATAAACATTGGAATGAACAACGGGTTTTAAGTCTTGGTAGAAGGTCTTCAAAACGTTTTTCTTGTTTAGCCGTAACATGTATTGACAACATAATAATAATCAAGTGTCATTGAATATTTTCTGAAGCATTCTACCAACCAGGATGACTGTACTGACACGGTTGTACCAAGCTGTCGTCTGCTTGCTGCTCGCCATGGCCCTTGAATGCCAGACACATCCACCAACACCAACTGGCTGAGCATCACAGAGAGGTACAACTCTAGAAGCTTGCTCATAAAGGATAAAAGATGTAACATCACTGTCCTGTGATGAGCTAGATATGACCGGACAAAGCATTAAACAGTGTAACATTATTATACCTTACAAAGCAGTCCCTGGTGTAGTCAGTTTTTAAAATTTCATAATCGTAAATAAAATACAATATTTCATAGTCTGGTGGGTGACTGGGAGAATCTGACACGCATGCGCAGTGGTGGAGGACCTCACAAGAAGGAGAGTGATGAGAAGGACACTGATTGCTATCGCTGTTGATGTCTGGTGTAAAAGCCTGGTGTCGCTAAAACACGAAGATGCCACAAGTCACTCATCCGTGACCACTATTATCCGACTGTTACTGGTGTGTAATTTACTCTTCATATCAACATTTGGAACTAAGAAGAGCAGTTTGAAATTGAGACACGTATAATGTTACATACATTCACTGAAGCTGGCAAGGACATTCAATCTGTCAAAGATCTTTTGACACAACTTTTGAAAGACAACTTGTGGACATCCTAAGTTTGTGATAGTATTAGGTAAAACCTTGCAGAGTGAGCAGGAGATCAGAGTTCGCCATCAGTCACCCGTGTTTTTGGAAGCAAAGAAATACCCTTCTACACCACAAGCTGCAACATGCAAACCTTGAACTTTCAGCAGCTCCTTCTTTTGACTTTTAGGAGATAGATCATGTGACTTGCTGTGTCACTGTGCAATATGACAGCTACACAGTCCTGAAATTCTTCACTAAGAGCTAGTGTATGTACATTGTGGTTTAACATATCCATCGTAAAGATTTTTGTTACAGTTGTCTAAAATACTTTATTATTTGGATGAAGGACAGTTTCCTTGGTGAGAATGACAGTCTCAACACGACTGATATAGAACGACAAAATAAATAAAACATTAAGGTTTTTACAAGAATCGTATTAAACACCATAGATCTGTGCAAGAGAAGCAATCCTCTAGGCGGCGTTGCGTCCAGCACTTTAATGTCTTCATCACCGACTTCAACTAATCGCTGACACACTGTCTTACACACGGCACCTGGAGATTGTTGCTGTGATGTGCTGCACCATGGTGTTGTGGGCTTATTGATATATACTTACCGGACATAGTAATATCATAATGGTCAATATAGAGATTGATAAACACTAGACAGAGTGACGTCACTAAGGTCAAACTAGTTCCCCTGTGTGAACCAGAAAAACATTATTTATACGTTTCCAGTACGCCGGTAAGACGACAAGTAATTACAGTTACTGATGATAAATTGCAAGCGATCAGGTCAGTGGACTAAATTGTGCGTCACGTGAGAGATGAGGTTACCGGCAATCATGCATTGACTCGTGAGTGGACTTTCACAAGCGTGAAGAACAGGTGAGGCAATTCCCAAGGGATGAAGTAAGTAGGGAGGGATGTGGACAGATGTTCAAATTTGCTGGCACACAGTCTGTCACTGACGTCACGGTGTTGTAGAGATGTGACCCAGGGACAGACAACTCTCACTGTCAGTGACAGGCGCTAACACTAGAGCCACCGGACCGCCCAAGATAAGTAGGAAGGAAGAACGTCAGACTAGAAAACCTTGGCAAAGGCTTCCTGCTAGTTATGACGGTCTGATGACGTGTTTTGTTGCTAGTTATGACGGTCTGATGACGTGTTTTGTTGCTAGTTATGACGGTCTGATGACGTGTTTTGTTGCTAGCTATGACGGTCTGATGACGTGTTTTGTTGCTAGTTATGATGGTCTGATGACGTGTTTTGTTGCTAGTTATGACGGTCTGATGATGTGTTTTGTTGCTAGTTATGACGGTCTGATGACGTGTTTTGTTGCTAGTTATGACGGTCTGATGACGTGTTTTGTTGCTAGCTATGATGGTTTGATGACGTGTTTTGTTGCTAGTTATGACGTTCCTATGACGTGTTCGGTTTGGTTTCAGTGCGCCAGGACCGGTGAACGGTGTGACCCAGCTGTTTGTTGCTCTTCAGATGACATGTGCCATGTTGTTAGGACAGCAAATAGTAAGTTTGGTGACACACAAGCTGATGTCTCTTCTTGTAACCATAGCTTGTTTCTGGTGTCTGTAACATGTACACCTGCATCACAATAAAACTAGTGTCATATATTTTTAACAGACGTACTATCAAGACTTGACGTGAGAGAAGTAATGACAGCTTTAAGAGAAAATAAAGTCAACAACACGATAAAAAATAAATAACAATGAAAAGAGACGAAACGTTTCCTGTTTGGGACATTCAAGCAAGTATAAGTTTGTAGAATTTGTCGCAAATATCTTATGTCTTACAGCAGGTCTATTTTCCATCGTTTTACACTGAAATGTCCCTCACTGTCTATTGTCTGTGTCTGTATGATGCCCCTATTTATGTGATTGTGTATCCGCCATAGTCCTCTCGTTCTTTATCTCCGACACAACTCTAGACTTTGTAAATACACTATGGAACATATCATCTTCTATTGGCACCTTTTGGAAAACCCATTAAATAGCAGGGCATCTGTTTTTCTACTTTTATTTACTCAACATGTCATTCGTACATAGTTTAAGTCACATATAAACCGATTATATCGAGAGGGCAGTGTAAGTGTCTTTAGAAGAATGTAGTTAGCGCACTGACCCTCAAGTACGCGGTTTCTTACAGACAGATGTCATCGTCTACAATCAAGTAGATAACATATGCACAAGGGACAGAGACAAGCACAGACAAGAACAAAGCTTTGAACATCAACAGCAGTAACAACAAAGTACGAATGTACAAGACTTCTTCGTAGACGGCAACAGCGCCATGGGATCATGGCTTTGAATAACTTGCAGTCATCTATATACCAAAGCATTTGCAAATTACAAGCACCGCGACAATAGAAAAAAAGCATGCTTAACAGGCTTTACTTCCAGATACTAACTTTCATAGTAGTACTCGTTTCGCTCTACGGGTGAAATACATGACCTCTGCCTTCTGACACAGAAATAAAGTACCCAACATACGAGAGTAAATGCCTGCGAAAACTGCTCTGACTTCTAGTCTGCAACATGTGATCGTAACT
This sequence comes from Pomacea canaliculata, assembly GCF_003073045.1. Classification (NCBI taxonomy): domain Eukaryota; kingdom Metazoa; phylum Mollusca; class Gastropoda; order Architaenioglossa; family Ampullariidae; genus Pomacea; species Pomacea canaliculata. Next base: position 41,902,774 of record NC_037591.1, on the reverse strand, counting down.
ATAAATAGTCACAATCACCTCCCTGGGGACTCCCATGTGACTGACCACACACCATGTGACTGACCACACACCACGTGACTGACCACACACCACGTGACTGACCACACACTATAAGCGATTGTGGAGGGAGGCCAGGAAAGGAAGGAGGTGGCTGGTGAAAGTAAGCAAGAGTGAGCTGACCTACCATTGCACGCTGCGGCTCACCTCAGCCACTGTGGAAACCGTTGTTACATGTTGCAGCCATCCAACACCTCTAGACATGTACACAGATAAGCCACTGACCTGACAGTTCTCAGTTTTGTTTTTATGGTGATGATGGTTGTGTACATTTAATTAATAGCATTATGCTTTTACAATTGAATTTTTTTTACTTTTGCAGGAAGGATCTCTATTATCTGCACTAAGGTGAATCCAAGGCACATTAAAGGTAATAATTACAGATTTTTCTAGGCAAGTTTTTCTAGAGATAACTGTATCGAGGAGAAAGTATATTTATACACAGAGAGAGTAAAAATTAAAGGATGTTAAGGTATTAAGATTTGAAGATTTAGTGTCTTGTACTAAGCTTCACTTAGCTATTTGAAAAGTCCAGCCAGAGCGATATTGAGAACATGTGTCTGACTCATACTGTAGTGTCAATGTGGACGCCTTCAGTGGTGTAAACAGAAAAAGTAGAAGTAGGCGAAGTAACTGGTACAATCTCGTCTGTTGTTGGTGGCTACAACTGCTGCCCTCTAGTTGCCGATTGTCTGGTACTATCTGAAGTCTTGTACATGGCACTGGCACATTCTATTGTGTGGTTGCCCATGTAATCCCAGAACACGGTCAGTGGTGGGTCTTGTGTCCCGTTGGTTGGTCCAATTGTTGATTACAGGTCACAGGTCCAGCAGCACAAACGTGTCCAAACCTTAACAACTGCACTGAAAATTTATAAAACGTTTCTCCTTCTTTCTTTCTTTTCTACCAGTACTTAACATTTATCTCTCAGGATAGACTTTAGAACGTACACTTCCCATAGACACACACGACATTCCCTGCCAACTATGTGCTGAAAGCAAATAAACAAACTGGTGCAAGGATTAAACTATTGCATTAACTGACAATCATGTCCCTGTATAAAGTAATAATAGTAATAATAATTTTTATTATTGCAATGCCCAGGAAAAACAATGTGAACCCTGTTGTGTGACGTGGGACATTAAATCGTTACAACTGTAGTGTAGAAAATATTACTGTTACTCAACCTTTGTTTATTAACGATTCTCTGCACTGTTTACAGCAATCACACTTTTAAATTGCGATCGTTAATAATCGGTAACTATATGTTGACAAGCTATAAATAGTTCTGTTAGGTTTAGAAAATGATGTGAATGAAGGCACTTGTTGTCATCTAAGCTTCATCTTTGATGATACGTTGAATAACAACTACACCAAGTCTTGCATTTTGCTCTCAAACCAACAGCATTGAGGGCCGCAAAAAGTCATCGTCGAAGTTTACAGAATAACAAGTGAATAATGTCGCCTGCTACAAATGGCCATTGGATGCTTGATGTACCCAAATAAGTAACAACAACAGGGTGCGTCTGCCTGCTGTCCGATTCTGGGATGTTAACGAATCGCACGCGTAGAAGATCACCGAGTTCAAAGATGTCTTTAAATTTATTGTATTTCTGTGCATTGAGGTATTATCACTGTATTTATCAAGTGTTCTGTTCTATTGAAGAAATTAAACGAAAAAATAAATTCCACTGAAAGAAAACTGGACTTATGTGACTTTTGTCACTGATGGGTATGTGTCTGACAAAATAGAAAATTACTCAGCACTGGAGCGCATACTGTAAAACATAAAAAAATCGCAAAATTTATTTGAGAGGCTGGTTGTATGACAAACCTCCGTAGACAGAGAAAACAACAACACAGTTTACAAGATACTTGGTCTGAAGTGGGTACGGATCGCAGTAGGGTACATCGATTAAAACGTATTTTAAGTCAATTTCTAACTTTTATTTTAATATCGCAATGTATTTTCCTGATAGTTTAAAAACCAAGGAATCCATTTTTAAAGAAAAGTCAAACTGCACAAAACTGACCCCTAGCACCTTTCGGGGCCTCGAGCACAAAACTGTTCCGCGCGACTTAAGACTTATTTTGTCAGATTTATCTATATATACAAACAAGTGTAGAAAGAAATATTAGTAATTGTTACCTTTGATATGGTGCCAGGTCCTTCCAGTACAGATTTTAACCTGCCTGACTTCAAAATTAAAAGAACAAATCACTGACGTCGACAACGCAAGATAACTGACGCTTGGCGCTGACGTCACGTGACTAGCGACTTGTTTTTTTTCCCAGTTGTCTTCATTACACTACAGACAGTGACAACCTAACGACGACGTCTGTCGAGGTTAACATCGCCGTTACTGACTTTAAACGCAAGTAGACAAAAGCACAGTTGTGTGTGTTTCTTGCTTAACTCGTTGTATGTGAGTGTCGTGATGCACTAGCACACAAATAATCTCACTGCTTACACTTCTTATGATGTGGCTAACACAAGTATAATAATTATTAAAGTTATTTATTTACATATTTTTTTATTTTGTTCTTCTAACCCGCCATTTCCATAAAAGGCTCGCAACTGTTTGACAAAACAACAGTTTGTTATACAAGATACATTTTTTTTCACACTTTGCAGAGCTTGTTAAAGCTTGACATGTAATGACAACGTACAAATATGTAGTATCATTGTATTTTTCCTAAAGAGCTCCGAAACTAAGTGGTCTACCAATCACGATGACTGTACAAACACGGTTGTACCAAGCTGTCGTCTGCTTGCTGCTCGCCATGGCCTTGGATGCAAGACACATCCACCATCACCATCTGGCTCAAGCTAATTTAGTAAGGACAATACTTACAAGGTTCTTGATTAAAGACACAAAGATGTAATATCACTGTCACGTGGTTAGCTTGATATAATGAAACAAAATACCTTTAACAATGTAACATTGCTATGCCCTACAAACCCGTCTCTAGTGTAATCAGTTAAACAATTTCAAACTTCGGAGTAAGTAAAACGTTTTTCACGGAATTCTTCATCTGCTGGTGGTCGACTTGAAGAATCTGACACGCATGCTAGCACGTCTGAAGTTCTTACTATGACGTAGTTTATGTACATTGTGGTTCAACATAGGCACCTTTAAGATTTTAGCTACGGTTGTGTGAAATGAGTTTATGATTAGAAGAAAGGACAGTTTTCTTGGTGAGCATGACAGTCTCCACAAGACTGATACAAAACGATAAAATTAATTAAGATAAATCATGAAGGTTGTTACAAAAATCGTATAAAGAGAAGCATTCCTCTAGGCGGGGTCTTCATCACAGACTTAAACTAATCGCTGACACACTGTCTTACACACCGGCATCTGGAGAATGTTGCTGTGATACGACGCACTATGGTGTTGTGGGATGAGAGATTTTTAGTCACCGGACCTAGTAAGATTTTAATGGTCATTAGAGAGATTTATACACAATGGATACAGTGACGTCAACTTACGTCAATATGTAGTTCACCTGTGTATATTGTTTATACGTTTCAAGTATGCCAGTAAGATGACAGGTAATTAAAGTTACTGAGGATAAACTTGGGAGCGTCCAGGCCAATGGACTAAATTGTGGGTCACGTGAGAGATGAGGTTACCGGCAATTATGCCATTGGTGTGTGAGTGGACTTTCATAGGCGTGAAGAACAGTTAGGGTAATTCCAATGAGAGAAAAGATGGAGAAAAATAGACAACAATTTAAAATCGTTGACACACAGTCTGTCACTGACGTCACGGTGTTGTAGAGATGTGACCCAGGGACAGACAACTCTCACTGTCAGTGACAGGCGCTAACACTAGAGCCACCGGACCGCCCAAAAGATAAGTAGGAAGGAAGAAAACCTTGGCAAAGGCTTCCTGCTAGTTATGACGGTCTGATGACGTGTTTTGTTGCTAGTTATGACGGTCTGATGACGTGTTTTGTTGCTAGTTATGACGGTGTGATGACGTGTTTTGCTGCTAGTTATGACGGTCTGATGACGTGTTTTGTTGCTAGTTATGACGGTCTGATGACGTGTTTTGGTGCTAGTTATGACGGTCTGATGACGTGTTTTGTTGCTACTCATAACAGTCTTTGAAGTGTTTTGATGATGACGATGTGATGAAGTATTTTTGATGCTAATTATGACAGTTTGATGACGTGCTTGTGTGCTAGCTATAATGCTTTTCTGATCACGTGTCTTGTTTAGCTTCAGTGCAGCGACACAGGGTGTAAGCCGACTGTGTTTAGCTCTCGAAACGATATGTGCCAGAGAATAGCGTCTTTTCGTCGACGGGCTAGTAAGTTTGGTGACACACCTGCTGAAGTCTCTTCTTGTCACGATACCTTAACACCTCACCTTCAACCTAACTCACACTTTCACGTCACAGCTGTTGGCTTCTGGTGTCTGTCAGATGTATGCCCTCATAAAAAAGCTATCGTTAAAATTTTTTAACATGAGTACTTTCAAAGCTTGACATGAGTGACGAAGAAGAAAAGACAACTTGACAAGAAAGCAAAGACAAAATTACGATAAAAAAAGAAAATTAATGAAAGGAGACGCACAGTTTTCCGTTTCGGATATTCAAGTATAAATTTGTAGGATTTGTTGCAAATGTTTTATGTCTTACAGCAAGTCTACTGTGGATCGTTTTACACTGAAATGTCTCACTGTCTATTGCCTGTGTCTGTATGATGCCCCTGTTTATGTGATTGTGTATCCGCCATAGTCCTCTCGCTCTTTATCTCCAACACAACTCTAGACTTTGTAGAGACACAGTAGAACAGATCATCTTCTCGTGGATCCTTTTAGACAAGCACAATAAACAATAGTGGCATCTGCTATTCCAACTTTATTTACTTCATCATGACATTCATACATAGTTTAGTCACATATAAAACAACTGTATATAGAGGATAGTTCAAGCCACTTTATAAGAATGTAGTTAGCATTCACTGGCATTGAAGTAATAGACTTTGTACAGACAGATGTCATCGTCTACAATCAAGTAGATAACATATACACAAGGGACAGAGACAAGCACAGACAAGAACAAAGCATTGGTCAGCAACAACAGTAAGAGCAAAGTACGAATGTGCAAGACTTCTTTGTAGACGGGCAACAGCGCCATGAGATTGTTGCTTCGAGTAACTGGCAGTCACTCTGTACAACCATAGCATCTGCAAATTAAAACAACAGTGACAATAGAAAAAACATGCTTATCAGGCTTTGCTTCCAGGTACTAAGGGTGAAAGACATGTTCTCTGCCTGCTGAAACAGAAATAAGGACCGGACATACGAGACCATATTCATGCGAAAACTGCTCTGACTTCTTGCCTGCAACATGTACTCGTAACTATCAATAGTCACAATCACCTCCGTGGTGGCTCCCATTTTGTTTCAGCCATCCAACATCTCTAGACATAAACAGAGAAAAGCGACTGACCTGACAGTTCTAAGATTTGTTTTGAAGGTGTTACTATGGTGCTGCATGTACAGATAGTGGACAACTAACTCACATCAACATGATTTCAGACGTTGTGCACCAGTGATTTTTTTATGTTAATTTTGCAGAACATCCCGCTCAATTCTGCGTTCCACGAAGCATAATAATAACAGGTAATATTTATATCTCTTTCCATGCATGTTCGTTTATAAAAAATAAATATTTGGGAATATATATAATAAAAGTAATGTATTAAGATTTAAGAATTATGTTGTACTAAGCTTTACCTAGTTATTTGAAAATAGTTCAGCCAGAGAGACTTGAGAACATGTGTCTGACTCATAATGTAGTGTCAATGTGCCTTCATCGGCGAAAACACAAAAATAAAAGCAGAAGAAAGAACTGATACAATCTCGTCTGTTGTGGGTGGGTACAACTGCTGCCCTCTAGTTGCCGATTGTCTGGTACTATCTGAAGTCTTGTACATGGCACTGGCACATTCTATTGTGTGGTTGCCCATGTGATCCCAGAAAACGGTCAGTGGTGGGTCTTGTGTCCCGTTGGTTGATCCAATGGTCGTTTATAGGTGACAGAGCACAGCAGCACGAAGGTGTCAAAATCTCAACAACTGCACTGAAAACGAATAAAACTTCTTTCTATCTTTTTTTTAATCGAGTTCTCAACGTTCATCTCTCAGGGTAGACTTCAGAACATACACTAGCCGTAAGACATTGCCTGCCAATGATGTTGTGAACATAAATAAACAAACAAACTGTTGCAAGAATAAATTATTCCTTTGACAGAAAACATTGCGCTTCTAAATAATAACAGCAAAAATAATTTTCATTATTCCTATGCCCAGGAGTAACTGTTGTGAGCCCTCCTGTGTCATATGGGAACATTAAGACATTAGAGACATTGTTTAGAAAATATTGCTTCTACTCACCTTTGTTTATAAACGTTTTAATGGATTATTTACAGCAGTGACCCTTTTACATTGCAATCATGATAAATCGGTAACTGTATGTTCATAAGATATAAATAGTTCTGTTTAATTTAGAACTTAGTGCAAATGAAATCACTTCTTGTCATCTGTTTGACTATCTATTCAATGACAATAACACCAAAAGTCTTGCATTTTGTTTTCACGCAGAAGACGAATATATAGACTGGCTTTCTTAAAATAACAAGTGAATGATGTCGCCTGCTACAAATGGCCGTTGGATGCTGGATGTCAACAAATAATATGACGTCATCGCACGAGTGTAAGATCTCCGAGTTCAAATGTGTTTCTAAATGTATTGTACATTCATGCATTCAGAGGTTTTGACTGTATTTCTCGAGTGTTCTGTCTGTTTAAGAAATTCACCAATAAAAACTTCCATTGAAAGCAAATTGGTTTTCTTCAACTTTTGTCACTAATTTGCCTGACACTAATGTGCCTGATAAAATACAAAACTACTCACTACTTGAAAACACATTGTAAAACATAAAACATTCTCAAAATATAAGATATGGAATATAAGACTGCACGGTCTCATTAGCCAGTCAGCGACTGCCGCCATCTCAGCCAGACCCACCCGTTCACTCTTATTGCCTGAAGCCCCAGCGAAACGTTTAAGCTAACTGATGAAGGTTAAAGATAGTTTATTAAAATAGTGAAGGCGAAAACTCAAACTTGAATTATAGCCTGCAATATACTCGCCTAGTTTAGTTTTAGACCATTTGGCATACAGTGTAGGTAAAAAAAATTAAAAATATAAAGTATCTGTTTTGTGGAGTTGGAGAAATATATTAATGTGCCTTTAGTGCGCTTAATGCACTTAGGAAACTGAGAATCTCCATACTGAGGACGAACGTGGTGTTGACGTGCTTCAAGACAAAATCGGTGACGTCTAGGTGATCAGCAGCTCATTACGTGTGTGAAAAGCCTCGAACTGCTTCCCTGAGCTCGGCTAACCCTCGTTAAAGAATATCAGGCTGTCGCAAAATATCTTGGTAGCTGCAGACAAAGCACAAAAAACACAGCCTCTTCATATTAGTGCATTGTTTTTTTTTTCTCGACGAGTTTTTAACATAACAATGCAAATAAAGCAAATACAAACTCATCTGTAATATATGTGTGATGTATGTGATAAAACATGGAAGGTCATTTGTTAATGTTTTCAGGAGAAGCAAAGAAAAACTCAGATTTGAAAAATGTTGTGAGGGATAAACTATTATAAACATTCTGCCTTCTGTGTGTGTATACGTCTCTCTCTCTTTCTCTCTCAGTGAGCGTGTGTTTGGGTGCGTGAATTAAGGATGCCTAAAAAAAAAAATGAGAAAGACAATAGGATTGGAGCAAAATTAAGTAAATATAAGACGAAACACACTTGATATGAAAACAACGGTTTTATTTGATTCACAAATTCAGAACATAAAATGTTCAGAAAAACATAGTCTTTATCAATCACTTAAATTTTATGTATCAACAGTTATTACTTACCATTCTGCATTTTAATTGTATAAAGAAAAAAAAGTCCAACTCATAAAAACTTTAAAAGACTTCCAGACACAAAAAGATTCAAACAATTAGAAACTACACAAAAAAATTTTGAGACAGCAGTTTCTCACGTGAAGACATTCCACTCTTCTAAAAAGTCTGGTCAGGGGCAGCACCACAGAGTCAAACAAGATATACACAGAAACTACTCAACCTCTTTCTCAGCTGGAATACATAGTAAATAAAAAAGAATTACTCCTACAGTCACTTGTTATAGTCAAAGGGGAACAACTACTCAGATAAATGCTCTGACAGCAGCAGTACACTCCCCTTACTGAGTTCTGACTCGTGAACGAAATTGTTGGCCAACACAGGCCCCTCTCTTGTAGGGACATGAGGATGTCGTGTTAACTAGCATACTTCATGATAAATATAATATAGAATATACTACAGTCTCATCACTGAGAAAGGTTTATAGAGGAACATCACGTGACCTAACTATTCATGTCAGGAGCGCGATTGATACATAATTATTGCAATAAAATACAGTGTAGGGATTTGTTTTCAGTGAGTGCGGCCTGAAGAAGTTTTTTTGTAGCAAATAATAGTTTGTCAGTACCCGTATGGTCCACAGGTAAAGCTTAGGGTATCAACAGGGTAAAGTAGATATATTTGTAAGAATCCGAATAATAAAATAGTATTTGTAGTTGTCAGTACGGATTCAACCGTTGGAATCTTACAAGGAACCGTTTTGGTATTTCTCACACATTTATTTATATTTCTGTTGGTACGAAGAAGTGGGTGAATGGCAACTTATAGATTTATTAAAGAGTATCAAAAGTTTGGTGAGAATGTGTATTCAACAGTGTTAATAAATGCAGTAAATAATAAAGTTTATTGAATAAATTAATAGTAGTAATGGTCTTAATCACAGCAGCTTAATGTCTAAACACACTGAAAAATTGGCTTTTCTTAATGAAGTTTAAATATATTTAAGCATGTTAAAATAGTTTTAAAATTGGAAATAAAAGAGATGATGAGGGATATAAAATTGTAATAGAAATAGAAGACAAGGGCACACAAGCTGAATAATTTCTTTTATGCGTTGTTCTTTAAAAAAAACTACTAGGGCAGCAATTACTATATTAAATAAAATATGTGTCAACAGTTCCCGCTGTCAATCTCGACACGCACAAATTCAAACATCACACCGCACAGAGAGAGGATAAGAACAATAAAGTCAGGATTGTATAGAAACACATTAATGGTGTGAAGGCCACGGCAAGAATTTGAACTCGATCATCAGCTAATTACACACTACAACCGTCCTGTACATTTTGACCTTTTTCAAAGATCACGAAGTTTGTAGGCAAATGTTCAAAAACAAAAGTAGTGTATTCGTCAGGGAGACAGCGCAAGATAACTGAGCTTCACGTTGACGTCACGTGATTAGCGACGTCGTTACTAACAGTTGTCTTCCCCACACCACAGACAGTGACAACCTAACGACGACGTCTGTCGAGGTTAACATCGCCGTTACTGGCTTTAAACGCAAGTAGACAAAAGCACAGTTGTGTGTGTTTCTTGCTTAACTCGTTGTATGTGAGTGCAATGGTACTAGTGTTATTAGGTTTATTTATTTACTGATATATTTTATATTTTTTACTTTGAACCATCCGTTTCACTGAAAATTTGACTGAATGACAGTTTTCCATACTAGGTAAAAGTTCTTTTCCATATTTTCCAAGGAGTAATTAACGTTGATGAATGCTGATCAGATTAAAATAATGTAATGTGATTTTTTTTTCTAAAGAGATATTTAAACCAAGCGGTCTTCCAATCACGATGACTAAACAAACACGGTTGTACCTAGCTGTAGTCTGCTTGCTGCTTTTCATAACACTGGAAGCCAGAGACATCTACCACCACCAACATCACCGTCTGGCTCAAAGGGAGGTAAGTACATTTCTAGAAGATTCTTGATAGCTAGATATGATGATACTCTGTAGTTTCTACTACAGTTATTAAGATACAGCAACAGGCTTTACAAAGTATATTAAATACTCTAATGTTGTTATGTCTTCTAAAGCAGTCTCTGTAGAAATCATTTCAAAAAAGGTTTCAAACTTCGAAGTAAGAAAGTATACATAATCGTAAAACACAAAATGTTTCGCACGGAGTACTTCCTCTTCCGGTGGGCGACTGGGAGAATCTGACACGCATGCGCAGTGGTGGAGGACATTACAAACAGGCGAGTGATGCGAAGAACACTGATTGCTATCGCTGCTGATGTCTGGTGTAAAGGCCTGGTGTCGCTAAAACACGAAGATGCCACAAGAATGTGGTGTTAGCCATTGTGGCCAGCTTCATGTCAAACATCCTCCCTACAGTGAAGACCGCGAGAAATCCAGAGCCTCGCTTGCAGCGGGCAGTGAACTGAGAAATAAGTACATGGAAAGCAAAGTCTGATCCCAAACCGCAGTAACCGGAGAAACATCCCGACTTTCACTCACATGTATGCTTTGTATCCGTGAACACCATTATCACTGTTACTGGTGTGTAATTTGCCAAAATTCACTGAAGCCGGCAAGGTCACTTCATCTGACAAATAGAAAAAAAAAAAAACACAGACTTTGATAGACAACTTGTGGACATCCCAAGTTTGTGTTAGTATTTGGTAAAAACTTACAGTGTGACTAGAAGGTCAGTTTGGCACCAGTCACTCGTATTTTTCAGCAGCTCCACTATTTCACTTGTAGATGGCTGATGTGACTCCCTTATGGCAGGTACAGATCCTTGGATGTCAGCACGTCTGATCTTCTTCACTGTGAGCTAGTGTATGTAGATTGTGGTTCAACATATGCATCGTTGAGATTTTAGTTTATTATTAGGAAGGACAGTTTCCTTGGTAGACATGACAATTTCAACACGAGGGATATAAAAAGACAAAATTAATCAAGATTAATCATGAAGGTTGTTACAATAAGAGTGAAACACTTTAGAGTCTGTTCTAGACAAGCAATCCTCTAGGCAGGGTGTAGCTCTCATTGTGCAACACTTTATTGTCTTCATCACCGACTTTAACTAATGATGTGTTTGGTTCGGTTTCAGTGCGCCGAGATCGACGAGTCATGCGAACACTTACCTTGTTGCTTAGCTATATATCGTGAATGCGTCCAAAGTAAGTTTGTGACACACGTGCTGACGTGTCTTCTTGTCACCACAGCTTTTACACCTCACCTTACACCTAACTCACACTTTCTCGCTACAGCTGGTGGTTTCTGGTGTCTGTAACATGTACACCTGTATAATTTTTAACTATAGTCTTATATTTTAAACATGCGTATTTTCAAGGCTTGACATAAAAGATAAAGAAGTAATGACAGCTTGACGAAAACACAGTGGCAAACCAACAACAAGTAAAAAAGACAAAAATTTTAACTTTTGTAACAAGTATAAGTTTGTAGAGTTTGTCGCAAATATCTTATGTCTTACAGTAGGTCTATTTTCCATCGTTTTACACAAATGTCCCTCACTGTCTATTGCCTGTGTCTGTATGATGCCCCTGTTTATGTGATTGTGTATCCGCCATAGTCCTCTCGCTCTTTATCTCCGACACAACTCTAGACTTTGTAGAGACACAGATCATCGTCTCCTGGATGGTTTTAGACAAGCACATTAAACGGAAAATATTCCCATTGGATTATAAATTCGTATAACTGGGAGTCACCATGTACAACTATATCAGTTGCAACTTATAACAACAGCGACAATAGAAAAAAACATGCTTAATAGGCTTTGTTTCCAAGTTGCAACCTTCATAGTAGTATTCGTTGTATTCTATTAGTGAAAGACTTCTAGTCTGCAACATGTGATCGTAACTATCAATAGTCACAATCACCTCCCTGATGGCTCCTTTTTTGCCATAAACGTTTTGGGTTTGAAATGTGACTGTCCACACACCACGTGACTGACCACACACACGTGTGACCCACACACACTGACACACACACATGTGATGACCACACACACGTGACTGACCACACACTATAAACGATTGTGGAGGGAGGCCAGGAAAGGAAGGAGGTGGCTGGTGAAAGTAAGCAAGAGTGAGCTGACCTACCATTGCACGCTGCGGCTCACCTCAGTCACTGTGGGAACCGTTGTTACATGTTGCAGCCATCCAACACCTCTAGACATGTACACAGATAAGCCACTGACCTGACAGTTCTCAGTTTGTTTTTATGGTGATGATGGTTGGGGTGCGCATGTACAGATAGTAGAAACCTTACTCACATCAACATCCTTTCTTACTTCGAACGCCAGTGATTTTTTGTTTAATTTTGCAGGAAAAATGACCGAGCGTATTTGCCAGCCAATTGCTATTGAATGACAGAGGTAATATTAAGAATATTTATAAGTATAACGGCGAAATATATGAAGGAAAAATAAAAGAAATGTATTAAGATTTGAGTAGCTAGTATGTTGTATTAGTATGGCTTACATAGTTAAAAGTCCAGCCAGAGAGACTTTGAGAACATGTGTCTGACTCATAATGTAGTGTCAAATGCGAACGCCTTCATCGTAGTAAACAAATAAAAAAAGTAGAAGTAGGCGAAAGAACTGGTACAATCTCGTCTGTTGTGGGTGGGTACAACTGCTGCCCTCTAGTTGCAGATTGTCTGGTACTATCTGAAGTCTTGTACATGGCACTGGCACATTCTATTGTGTAGTTGCCCATGTAATCCCAGAACACGGTCAGTGGTGGGACTTGTGTCCCGTTGGTTGGTCCAATGGTCGTTTATAGGTGACATAGTCCAGCAGCACGGAGGTGTTCAAATCTTAACAAATGCACTGAAAACGGAAAAAAATCAGGTTTTGCTTTTTTCTCATAGCATGACTATTAACGTGTTTCTCATACTACAGTAGCCAAAGAACACTAGCCATAATTCAATGCCTGCCACTGATGAGGTGAAAACAAAACGACCAACCTACTAACATACAAGCAAACAAACAAACAGGTGCAACAGTTAAACTATTTAATTTGAGCAAAAACATCTCCGGACATAAGAACATTAAGACATTAGAAACGCTTTGTAGAAAATATTACTTCCACTCAACCTTTATTTTAAACAGATTCTCTGCATTGCTTACATCGTTAAATCTTTAATTTGCAGTCTTGAGAAATCGGTTGACAAGATTTAAATAGTTATCTTTATATTAGAACTAAGTGCAAATGTCACACTTTAAATGACAATTACACCAAATGTTCTCACGCCACAAGGTAGATGGACGAACCTTTTCAGAATACAAGCGGACTAATGTCACCTGCTACAAAGACTATTGGATGCTGGATGTACCAAATAGTATCAACAACAGGGAGCGTCTGCCTACTGTCCGATTCTGGGATGTCAATGAATAATAGGAAGTCATCGCACGAGTATAAGATCACCGAGTTCAAAGGTGTCTCTAAATTGATTGTATTTCTATGCATTTAAATGTTTTTTTTTTTAATTCGATTTCTAGATTTCTCTGTTTGCTCCAGAAATTCAGCGACAAAATAAATTCCAGAAAAAACAAACTGCTCTTCTGTGACTTTTGTAACTCAGGAACGGATACACGACAACGTCACAGGGTTACTGAGTGCACTGTCAACACACTCCGTCACACACGTCCTATAACACACCACAAATATTTACGTTTACTCCTCTACTTGGTGGCAGCTTGTAATTATTGTAGAGGGGACAGGTAACTTAATTTCCACAACTGAACACTTATACATAAACAAGATTATGAACCATAAATATCACACTAATGTAAGGAATAACTTCTAACCATTCTCAAGTTCCTTTCAATTAGACCCAAGTTTCTCCAACTGTTCAGCAAAATAGTTCAACTCACTGTTTGGATGATGTCGCAGAGACGCTAACTACAACTACTCTTCATTGGATAATCATCCGCACATAATCCTCCTCGTATAAACATCCTCGAATATCTTACACTTTCCAAGTCCCCGTACAGCAAGTTCTGATTCGGCCTAACACACCCGGTTGGTGACGAGACCCCTTCAATAATCATAATAACCATCTCTCAGTGCAAGGGAAGCAACTGTTTGTTATCTCTTTCCTTCATCGCTGTGACTGCATCCATGATAAATAAACGGATGGGAAATTAATACATAATAGTAGTTGGCTGTTTGTCTTCGTGGAAATGTGCCTCAATCTAGATGAAAGGAAGGGAAGAGAAACAGGAGTACCTGCAGAAAATTGCCAATGCCCAGACCTACCAGAATTGAAAAAAGTGTTCTGATAGGAAATTTGAACCAAGAATCTCTCACTACAGTGATGAAGCTACAGCAAACGATTTCTTCACTTCACTACCGTAATCTCCAACATGGATTTATGAATACCAGTAACTTTTCATGAACTTTGTATATATATAGCAAGATGTTTTCGAAAAGGTGTCAACCGTTAAGCACTGATGATAGCAAATTAATTTGAAACAATTAGAAGATTAAAAAAAAGTGTTTGATGCAACAGGTTCAAAGGTGAAGACATTCCACTCTTCTAACAAGTCTGGTATGGGGTAGCACCACAGAGTCAAACAAGATTCATACAGAAACAACTCAGCCTGTTTTTCAGCTGACATACACAGTAAATAAAAAAGAATTACTCGCACAGTCTCTTGTAATAGTCAAAGGGGGACAACTACGCAGATAAATGATCTGACAGCAGCAGTACACTCCCCTTACTGAGTTCTAACTTTTGGAAACGAAATTCTTCCAAAGACAGGCCAATGTAGGGACATGGGCTGTTCTGTTAACTAGCTCACTACATCATAAATATAATATAGAATATACTACAATCTCATCACTGAGAAAGGTTTATAGAGGAACATCACGTGACCTAACTATTCATGTCAGGAGCACGATTGATACATAATTAATGGCAACAAAATACAGTGTAGGGATTTGTTTTGAGGGATTGCGGCTTATACTATCTGTTTCTAGTCCTGATTGATAGTTTGTCAGTACCAGTATGGTCCACTGGTAAAGTTTCAAGTATCAAACGGATAAAGTAAATACATTTGTAAGAATCGGAATGGTAAAATAGTATTTGTAGCTTTCAGTACCTATTCAACCAGTTTGAATCTTAGCAGTCCCCGGTATAGTATGGTATTTCCTACACATTCATTTATCCTTCTACTGGTACAAAAAAGAAGGTGAATCGCATCTTATAGATTTAAATACAATTAAATAATGTAGCTTCTTGAATAAATTTAAAGGTAATCATGGTCTTAATCACAGCAGCTTAGTGTCTGTACTCACTGACAAAGTCGCATATCTTAATAAAATTTAAATATAAATATAAAAAATTAATTAAGCATTTTAAAGTAGTATTAAAATTGGAAATAAAAGAGATGATGACAGATACAAAATTGTAATAGGAAACAAGAGACGAGGGCACACAATCTGACGAAATTCTTTTATGCGTTGTTATTTAAAGGACTACTAGGGCAGCAATTACTTTATTCAATAAAATGTGTGTCAACAGTCCCCGCTTTTATTCTCGACACACAAGAATTCAAACATCACCTGTCACAGAGAGAGGATGACAAGACTAAAGTAAGGATTATATAGATTGTATAGAAACACATTAACGTCGTGAAGGCCTCGGCCAGAGTTAGAACTCTTAACTTCCGTTAATTACGAGTACAACCGACCTCTACATTTTGACCTTTTATAAAGATTGTGACGTTTGTAGGCAAATGTTTAAAAACTAAAGTAGTGTATTTATCATACACCGCTCTTAGCTAAGTCTATAGATAGATATTGCACCCTACTAGTCCTTTAACTTCTGTTAAACCTTTATTCTTTAATAACCGCCACGTCGACAACGCAAGATAACTGAGCTTCGCGCTGACGTCACGTATTTATCGACCTCGTTTTTCCCAGTTGTCTTCTCCACACCACAGACAGTGACAACCTAACGACGACGTCTGTCGAGGTTAACATCGCCGTTACTGGCTTTAAACGCAAGTAGACAAAAGCACAGTTGTGTGTGTTTCTTGCTTAACTCGTTGTATGTGAGTGTCGTGATGCACTAGCACACAAATAATCTCACTACTTACTTGATGTGGCTAACAGTTTTGTCAGGACTGTTATTATTAGGCTTATTTATTTACAAATATATTTTCTCGCTTTGTACTTTGAACTCTCCGTTTCACTGAAGATTTGTTTGAATAACAGTTCTCCATACTAGGTAAAAGTTCTTTTCCATATTTTCAAGACCTTATTTAGCGTTGATTAGTACTGATAAGATGAAAATAATGTAATGTGATTTTTTTTCAAAAGAGATCTCAAACCAAGCGGTCTACCAACCACGATGACTAAACAAACACGGTTGTACAAAGCTGTCGTCTGCTTGCTGCTTTTCATAACACTGGAAGCAGGACACAACTACCCTCGCCATCAAAATACATCAGTAAGGACATTTCTAGAAGGTTCTTGGTAACTTGATATGGTGGGATTCTGTAATTGCTACTACAGTTATTAAGATACAGCAACAATCTTTACAAAGTATATTAAATACTCTAATGTTGTTATGTCTTCTTAAGCAGTCTCTGTAGAAATCATTTCAAAAAGGTTTTAAACTTCGAAGTAAGAAAGTATACACAATCGTAAAATACAAAATGTTTTGCACGGAATACTTCATCTTCCTGTGCAAGATGAAATCCTTCACTTTCAGTAGCTCCAGTATTTCACTTGTAGGATGATGTGACTCCATTATGGCAGGTACAGATCCTTGGATGTCAGCACATCTGATCTTATTCACTGTGAGCTAGTGTATGCACATTGTGGTTCAACATTTAGTGGACATGACACATTTAAACCGAATGAAGTAAAATGACAAAACTAATTCAAGATAAATCATGAAGGTTGTTACAACAATAGTAAAACACTTTAGAGTCTGTTCCAGACAAGCAATCCTCTCATCCGTTCAGCACTTTATTGTCTTCGCACCGACTTCAACTAATGATGTGTTTGGTTCGGTTTCAGTGCAGCTTGACCTACCAGCCATGTGAACGATCTCATTGTTGCACTGTAGATGACGACTGCACTATAAATTTCGGATCTGAAAGTAAGTTTTGTGACACACGTGTTGATGTCTCTTCTTGTCACAATAGCTTTACACCTTTCCTGACACCCAACACACATTTTCTTCCCACACCTTGTGCTTTCTGGAGTCTGTAACATGTACACCTGTATCACCACTAACTATAGTCTTATATTTTAAACATTCGCACTTTCAAGGCTTGACATAAAAAATAAAGATTTAATGACAGCTTGACGAAAAAACAGAGGCAAACCAACAACAATTAAAAAAAGACAAAAAGTTTTACGTTTGGCACAAGTATACGTTTGTAGAAATTGTCGCAAAATATCTTAAATCTTACAGAAGGTTTACTTTTTATCGTTTTACATTGAAATGTCCCGCACTGTCTAATGCAGTGGTTCTTAACCGAGGTTTGATCGAACCCTAGGGGTTCGGTGAGTCGGCCTCGCAGGGGTTCGTCGGAGCCTCCGCCACGGAGGTCAAGACACACCCGCAATTCGTGACGACACTAAAGAAGGGTTCGGTGAATGTGCATATGAAACTTGTGGGTTCGGTACCTCAAACAAGGTTAAGAACAACTGGTCTAATGCCCTTGTCTGTCTGATTCCCCTATTTATGTGATTGTGTATCCGCCATAGTCCTCTCGCTCTTTATCTCCGACACAACTCTAGACTTTGTAAAGACACAGATCATCGTCTCCTGGATGGTTTTAAACAAACACATTAAACGGAAATCATCCCCGTGGGATTATAGCTTCCAATAACTGGGAGTCACCATGTACAACCATATCATTTGCAAATTGTAACAACAGCGAAAATAGAAAAAAAATCTGCTTTATAGGCTTTGTTTCCTTCATAGTAGTACCCTTTCTGCTCTACGGGTGAAAGAATGTTCTTTGCCTGTTTACACAGAAATAAGAAGTAAACTTCATAAACATTTTGGTTTTGCCATGTGACTGACCACACATCAAGTGATCTGACCAAAATCTTTAAACAATTGCTTTGTTTGTAGGGTGCTGATGGTTGTGGTGCTGACATGTACTGAGAGTGGACATGTAACTCACACCAGCATGCTTTCTTACTTCGAACGCCAGTGATATTATTTGTAATTTTGCAGATATCCCTACCTGCAAGCCAAGACCATATCCGGAACATGAGTGGTAACATTCAGAATTTTTTTCTGGGTATTTTAGCATAAATGAATAAGTCAATCGGGGGATATATATATATAAAGTGATAACAAAAGGAAAGTATGAAAATTTGAATAGTTGGTAGGTTGTACTAGTATGATTTACCTAGTTATTTAAAATGTCCAGCAAGAGAGACCTTGAGAACATGTGTCTGACTCATAATGTAGTGTCAAAAGTAACTGATACAATCTCGTCTGTTGTGGGTGGGTACAACTGCTGCCCTCTAGTTGCCGATTGTCTGGTACTATCTGAAGTCTTGTACATGGCACTGGCACATTCTATTGTGTGGTTGCCCACGTAATCCAAGAACAGGTGCAACATTACGAGACCTGAGAACATTACCACATAAGAAATGCTTTGTAGAAAACTTTTTTAAACGATATAAATTGTTTAAAGCATTAAAACTTTTAAATTGCTATCATGAGAAATCGGTAATAGTTATGTTTATATTATAAGTTGGATCAAATGTCACACTTTGAATGACAATTACACCAAATGTTTTGCATTTTGTTCTCACGCCAGAAGGTAGATGGACGGACCTTCTCAGAATACAAACGGACTAATGTCACCTGCTACCAATGAGTATTGGATGCTGGATGTACCCAATAGTAACAACAACAGGATGCGTCTGCCTACTGTCCGATTCTGGGATGTCAACGAATAATAGGAAGTCATCGCACCAGTATAAGATCACCGAGTTCAAAGGTGTCTCTAAATTTATTGTATTTAAATGCATTTAAAGGTTTTCACTGTATTTCTCGATTGCTCTGTAGGCTAAAAAATTCAACGAGAAAATAAACTCCAGAAAAAGCAAACTGGTCTTGTGTGACTTTTGTGACTAATATCTATGTGTCTGACAAAATACAAAATTACTCAGCAAGGAAAGACATACTGTAGAACATAAATCTCAAATACTTGTTTGAGAGGCTGGTTGTATGACAGAACATAACACCACAGTGTCATCAGCCAGTCACTGAATTCAAGTTCCGCCTTTCCAGTCTATTTGTAATTATAGCCTGCAATATACTGGTAAAGTGGAGTTATAGACCGTTAGGAAAGCAGTTAAAAAACAATTTAAAATTAAAGGTGTCATCAGGTAGAACTATCGTGATTTCGCTTATAACCGTTCACTGACTGTTAAAGCGCTTACTGTAGGACCATCTGTGACAAGGAGCAAGTTGTTTCCAAAAGGTAACAATCGTCAAACGCTGATGATAGCATATTAATGTTAGACTGGTCAACTGGCAACAAGTATGGTTTCAACGCAAGCCACAGTTTAGTCTTTCTTTTCTTTACTTTTCTTTTAGAAATACTAAGCACATCCATGATTGGACAGCCAACAAATTTCCATCCATAATGTAGGATCCCCCTGTGGGACCCCGGGGTATGCTTGCCTAGCA
Organism: Pomacea canaliculata; assembly: GCF_003073045.1. Taxonomy (NCBI): domain Eukaryota; kingdom Metazoa; phylum Mollusca; class Gastropoda; order Architaenioglossa; family Ampullariidae; genus Pomacea; species Pomacea canaliculata. The sequence continues at coordinate 41,883,062 of NC_037591.1, read as the reverse complement.
AGCATTGCAAGAATAGGGTCCCTGCCATCCAGCCCGGCATGTCGTAAGAGGCGACTAAGGTGGACACCTCACCTAGAGGTAAAATAGGTTGTGGTAGGGCTAACAACCCCACCATGTAAAAAAAAATCCTGTTACAGAAACTAAAACCAGAGAACTCGTCACAGATGGCGAAGGTAATGAAGCACACCAGGAGACTGGACTAATGACGGACGACAGCCAAACCCGAAAGGGAGCTGGCGCCCCGACAGCGGATTTACTGAAGCCGAGGCAGAAGTTGAGGGTGGGGTGCTGGAACGTCCAGACCTTGTACCAGACTGGCAGGATGCTCCAATTAGTCAAGGAGTTTGACAACTACAACTTTGGACATCCTGGGAGTCAGTGAGGTCAGATGGACCGGCACGGGAAAGAGGAGACTAGCGTCAGGACATACCATCTTGTTCTCAGGAAGATCAGACGCTCAGCACTCTGAAGGAGTAGCTCTACTCCTCAACAAGAAAACCGAAAAGACACTGCTGGAATGGAAGCCTTATGGACCCAGGCTTTTGAGAGCAAGATTCCATTCCAAGTACACCAAGCTGACAGTGCTAGCCTGCTATGCACCAACAAATGACTCTGAGGCAGAAGACAAGGATGCTTTTTACGATCAGCTCCAGGCAGCCTCAGAAAGCGTTCCAGCCCACGACATGTTGCTCATCATCGGCGATCTCAATGCCAAGGTGGGAAGTGACAACACTGCAGGGAGCATGTCATGGGCAAACATGGAATCGGAAGCATCAATGACAACGGAGAGAGACTGGCAGACTTTTGTGAAGAAAAACAACCTACTGATTGAGGCACACTCTTCCCACACAAAGACATCCACAAGGCAACATGGACATCACCAGATGGGATCACAAAGACAGATAGACCATGTCATCATCAACCGAAAATGGAGGAGCTCACTTCAAGATGTTAGAGCCTACAGAGGAGCAGACATTGCCAGTGGACCACACTCTTGTGATAGCCACAGTTTCTCTGAAGCTACGTCGATCACGAGGAAAACAGGCACGTCAGCAGAGAGTGGACTCCGGCAAACTAAAAAAATCCAGCCACCGAAAGGGCCTTTGCTATGGAAGTAAAGAACAGGTTCCAGGCACTAGGAGACCAAACAAGAGATGACCTTAGACGACTTTCAATCGAGTCTTACAGGAATCAGAGAGAAATACTGGGCTTCCAACGGAAAAAAGAAAGAACAGTGGATCAGAGAAGAGACATGGAAGAAGATAGAAGAGAGAAAGTCAGCCAAACAAAGAATCAACAGCACCAGATCTGAACGCCTGAAGGAACAACACAGACAAAGATATGCAAAACTGAACAAAGAGGTTAAAGAGGATGACAAGAACTGACAAAAGATATCACATAAGAAACTGGCAGATGAAGCAGAAAATGCAGCAAGTAAAAAAATGACCTGAAGACACTGTACAAGATAAACAAACAGCTAAACAACGGGTTTAAGAACAGTGATGTGCCAGTGAAAGACGTGAACGGTAATGTCGTCGAGGGAGAGGCAGGAAAACTACAGCGCTGGAGGGAGCATTTTGAGTCAGTTCTGAACAGACCAGATCCCCCTCAGCTTGCAGACATCCAGCCAGCAGCTATAGACCTTGACATCTGCACAGACCCACCAAGCCTGGAAGAAGTGACAGCAGCAGTCAAGACAATGAAGAGTGGCAAAGCACCAGGGGCAGATGGAATAACAGCAGAGATGTTGAAAGCAGATATAAATGTGACAGCTCCCAAGCTGACTGAAATCTTCAGGCAAATTTGGGAATCAGGGCAGGTCCCTGTTGCGTGGAAGACAGGGCTCATCTTCAAGTTACCCAAGAAGGAGATCTTGGAGACTGCAATAATTGGAGGGGCATAACACTTCTTTCCCTCACCAGCAAGGTCTTCAGCAAGATTGTTTTGTCAGACTGACGGCAACTCTTGAGAAGACCTCCGACCACAGCAAGCAGGATTCGCCCTGGGCGATCCTGCTCCGAACACATCTTCATTCTGCGACAGATTCTGGAGCAGAGCAACGAATGGAACACCGCTGTACATCAATTTCATCGACCTGGAGAAGGCTTTTGACAGCATCCACCGCGAGTCCTTATGGAAGATCTGAGGCATTACGGAGTCCCTGCAAAACTTGTTCAGGTCATTGCAATGCTGTACAGCGATTTTCAAATCCCAGGTTGTCTGTGACACGGAGCTCACAGACCCTTCAACGTCAGTACCGGGGTGAAGCGGGCTGCATTCTGTCGCCGTTCTCTTCATCCTGGCATGGACTGGGATCATGAAGATTCCACCGACAGCGAGAGGAGAGGGCTCAGATGGACCATGACTATGACAGCAACAACAGCACTGGAAGACTTGGACTTTGCTGATGACATTGCCCTGCTGTCACACCGCCACAAGACATGCAGGAAAAAAACAAAGGCCTTCTCAGAACAGCTGGAAACCTTGGCTTGAAGGTCAGCACAAAAAAAGACTAACAGTATGAGAGTGAACGCCAGAGTCCAAGACAGCATCAACTAAAATGGAGAAGAGATTGAGGAAGTTGACAAGTTTCACCTATCTTGGGTCCAAAATGTCAAACACTGGGGATGCGGAGGTGTGAAGAATTCGAGCCCGACTGGCGAAAGCCAGTCAGGCCTTTGCCTCACTCAGGAGCACATGGAAGGCAAAAACATCAGCAGAAGATCAAGCTGAGAATCTTCAAGTCAAATGTGATCAGCCCCTCCTTTACGGATCAGAATCTTGGAAGATGACCAAAACATCAGTAACAAGCTTGACGTCTTCCAAAACAGATGCCTCAGGCGCATACTTAACATCTTTTGGCCAAACACCATCACCAACGAAGAACTCCACCGTAGAAGTGAAACCGAGTCCATCACACGCAGGTTCAACGAAGGCGTTGGCGATGGATTGGAATGTGCTCCGCCAGCAGACAGCAGACCTTTCCAGAGTCGCCCTACGATGGACTCCAGACGGCCGAAGAAAACGAGGCCGCCCAAAGGAAACTTGGAGAAGAACAGTGGAAAGGGAGATGAAAGGAAAGGGCTGGACATGGGGTCACCTAGAGCGTGTTTCAGCCGATCGACATCGGTGGCGGACTCTGGTTGAGGCCTTATGTGCAACCTGATGCACAAAGAGGAATAGATAGATAGATAGATGTAGGATCGTTAATCAGATTGATAGCTGCTGCTACAGCCAACAGTTGAGTCTCTGGATGAGCACTGAGTGTGGCTGAGAAAGACAACTAATGGCGTCCTGTCAATTATTCGCTAGACATGTTGTCCTGGGGTCTAAAGAGCTTAATGGACAGACAGCAGATGAAAAGAACAAAGAATGGAAGTTTTTCTTAATACGGTAATAGAAAAATATGGATCAAAAGCTTCAGTTCCGTTCTCGTGATACACGTATACAAACATGACCCCAGACAGGTCAACATCAACAGCAGACGTCAGGATTGTACACAGATACGTCAACGTAGTGAAGGTCTCGGCCAATGGGGAAACTCGGACGATATGTTAATTATACATAACTTTTAGAAACGACCTCTCAGTATTTATCTTTCTATTGGTACAACGAAGTGGGTGAATGGCATCTTATAGATTTATTTGAGAGTATCAAAAGTTTTGTGAGCACGTGTATTCAACAGTGTTAATAAATAAAATAAATAATAAAGTTTCTTGAATAAATTAAAGGTCATTATGGTCTGAATCACAGCAGCTTAATTAGTGTCTGTACTCACTGACAAAGTCGCATTTCTTAATGAAGTTTAAAAATATTTAAGCATGTTAAAGTAGTATTAAAATAGGAAATAAAAGCGATGATGATGAGGGATAAAGAATTGTAATAGAAAACAGAAGACAAGGGCACACAAGCTGAAGAATTTCTTTTATACGTTGTTATTTAAAGGACTACTAGGGCAGAATTATTTTATTCAATAAAATATGTGTCAACAGTCCCCGCTGTCATTCTCGACACACACCAATTCAAACATCACCTGTCACAGAAAGAGGATGCCAAGACTAAAGTCAGGATTGTACAGAAACACATTAACGGTGTGAAGGTCACGGCCAGAGTTAGAACTGGTATCATCTGGTAATTACGACTACAACCGACCTCTATATCTTTTTAAAGACGGCGGTGTTTGTAGGCAAATGATTCAAAAAGAAAAGTAGTGTTTTCATCAGAGAGAAGAGTATCATACACCAAACTTAGCCAAGTCAATAGATAGATATTGCACCCTACTAGTCCTTTAACTTCGGTTAAACATTTAATTCTTTAATAACCGCCACTTCGACAACGCAAGATAACTGAGCTTCGCGATGACATCACGTGACTAGCAACGTCGTTTTTCAGAGTTGTCTTCCCCACACTACAGACAGTGAGAATCTGACGACGAATGAAGATTTGACTCAACAACAGTTTTCCATACTAGGTAAAAGTTGTTTTCCATATTTTCCAGAGCTTATTTATTATTGATGAGTACTGAGAAGATGAGAATAATGTAATGTGATTTTTTTTTCTAAAGAGATCTTAAACCAAGCGGTCTACCAATCAAGATGACTAAACAATCACAGTTGTCCCTAGCTGTCGTCTGCTTGCTGCTTTTCATAACACTGGAAGCCGCACACATCAAAAAATCTCATCATAAAAAGGCAAGGAGATTTCTAGAAGGTTCTTGATAGCTTGATATGATGATACTCTGTAATTGCTACTACAGTTATTAAGATACAGCAACAGGCTTTACAGAGTATATTAAATACTCTAATGTTGTTATGCCTTCTTAAGCAGTCTCTGTAGAAATCATTTCAAAAATAGGTTTTAATCTTCGAAGTAAGAAATTATATATAACCGTAGAACACAAAATGTTTCGCACGGAATACTTCATCTTCCGGTGGGCGACTGCGAGAATCTGACACGCATGCGCAGTGGTGGAGGACCTTAGAAGCAGGAGAGTGATGTTAAGGACACTGATTGCTATCGCTGCTGATGTCTGGTGTAAAAGCCTGGTGTCGCTAAAACACGAAGATGCCACAAGAATGTGGTGTTAGCCATTGTGGCCAGCTTCATGTCCAACATCCTCCCTACAGTGAAGACCGCGAGAAATCCAGAGCCTCGCATGGAAAGCAAAATCTGATCCCAAACCTCAGTACCCGGCGAAACATCCAAACTTTCACTCCACATGTTTGCTTTGTCACTCATCAGTGACCACCATTATCCAAATGTTACTGGTGTGTAACTTACTCTTCAAATCAACGTTTTGAACTATCAAGAACATTGTAAAACTGAGAACGTGTATAATGTTACTGAGGACATAAATACACTGAAGATGGCAAGGAGTCAAGGACATTCCATCTGTTAAATACAAGAAAACCACCGCCATTGAAAGACAACTAGTGGACATCCCAAGTTTGTGTTAGTATTTGGTAAAACACTACAGTGTGACTAGAAGGTCAGTTTGGCACCAGTATTTTTTAGTGGAAGATGCAGTATGAAGTCATTCCATTTTTAGCAGCTCCAGTATTACACTTGTAGGATGATGTGTTTGGTTCGGTTTCAGTTTCCGTGCATCGAGACCAACGCTGAGTGTAACGACCATCCTTGTTGCCGTTTCACGGACACATGCGACTATCGTTCGATTCTTAGTAAGTTACCGACACACTTGTTGATGTCTCTTCTGGTCACGATAGCTGAACACCTCACCTGACACCTAACTCACACTTTCTTGCCACACCTGGTGGTTTCAGGTGTCTGTAACATGTTCACCTGTATCACCACTAGCTATAGTCTTATATTTTAAACATGTGCACTTTCAAGGCTTGACATAAAAGATAAAGAAATAATGACAGCATGACGAAAAAACAGAGGCAAAACAACAACAATTAAAACAAATAAAGTATAAGTTTGTAGATTTTATCGCAAATATCTTCAATCTTACAGCAGGTCTATTTTAAATCGTTTCAAACGGAAATGTGCCTCACTGTCTATTGCCTGTGTCTGTATGATGCCATATTTACTTGATTGTGTATCCGCCATAGTCCTCTCGCTCTTTATCTCCGACACAACTCTAGACTTTGTAGAGACACAGATCATCGTCTCCTGGATGGTTTTACACAGGCACATTAAACGGAAAATATTCCCGTGGGATAAAATAAAAAAGTTTCGTATAACTGGGACTCACCATGGACAAACATATCAGTTTTAAATTATAACAACAGTGACAATGGAAAAAACCTGCTTAACAGGCTGTTTCCAATTAGCAACCTTCATAGTAGTATTCGTTCTGGTCTACGGGTGCAAGACATGTTCTTTGCCTGTTGACACAGAAATAAGGACACAACATACGAGACCTTTATTCTTCGAAAACTGCTCTGACTGCTAGTCTGCAGCATGTGACCGTAACTATCGATAGTCACAATCACCTTCCTGATGACTCCTTTTTTGAAAAAACTTCATAAATGTTTTGGTTTTACCATGTGACTGACCACACACCACGTGACTGATCACACACCACGTGACTGACCACACACCACGTGATTGACCACACACCACGTGACTGACCACACACCACGTGATTGACCACAAACCATGTGACTGATCACACACCACGTGATTGACCACACACCATGTGACTGACCACACACCACGTGACTGACCATACACCACGTGATTGACCACACACCATGTGACTGACCACACACCACGTGACTGACCATACACCACGTGATTGACCACACACCATGTGACTGACCACACACCACGTGACTGACCACACACCACGTGACTGATCACACACCACGTGACTGACCACACACCACGTGACTGACCACACACCACGTGACTGACCACACACTATAAACGATTGTGGAGGGAGGCCAGGAAAGGAAGGAGGTGGCTGGTGAAAGTAAGCAAGAGTGAGCTGACCTACCATTGCACGCTGCGGCTCACCTCAGTCACTGTGGAAACCGTTGTTACATGTTGCAGCCATCCAACACCTCTAGACATGTACACAGATAAGTCACTGACCTGACACTTCTCAGTTTTGTTTTAAAGGTGATGATGGTTGTGGTGCAAGTATGTACAGATAGTGGACATCTAACTCACATCAACATGCTTTCTTACTTTGACTGCCAGTGATTTTTTTTTAAATTTTACAGCAGATTACAGGCGTTTCTGTACGCGACATCATCGGACTACCGAGGTAACATCAGATTTTTAACCTGAGTATTTTCGTATCAATTAAGAAGGATACCGGGAACAAATCTATAAAGTGATAATAAAAGGTTGTCGATCGTCTGGTACTCTCTGAAGTCTTGAACATGGCACTGGCACATTCTATTGTGTTGTTGCCCATGTAATCCCAGAACACGGTCAGTGGTGGGTCTTGTGTCCCGTTGGTTGGTCCAATGGTCGTTTATGGGTGACAGAGCCAGCAGCACGGAGGTGTCCAAACCTTAACAACTGCACTGGAAATTGATAAAACTTATCTTCTTCTTTCTTTCTTTTCACTTTATACTCTATTATCGCTCATGCTCGACTTCAGCAGGTACATTTGCCGTACACATATACGTAGGAAATTAGCTGCCAACGGTGTGCTGAAAACAAATAAAGAAACAAACCAATGCGAGGATTAAACTATTCCATTGAATGAGAAACATGTCCCTGCTTAAAATAAAAAAAACAGTAATAATAATTGTTGTTATTTCTATGCCTAGGATTGACTCTGTAATCCTTTGTGTGTGACCTGCGAACATTAGAATAGTACAACGTAGTGTAGAAAATATTACTTCTACTCAACCTTTGTTTATTAACAATTCTCTGTACTGTTTACAGCAATGACCCTTTTAAATTGCGATCGTGAATAATCGGTAACTATATGTTGTTGATATAAATAGTTATGTTTGGTTTAGAAACTAGTGCAAATGAAAGCCCTTGTTTTCATCGAAACTATATCTTTGACGACACTTTGAATACCAGCTACACCAAAAGTCTTGCATTTTGCTCTCAAACCAACAGCCTCCGCCATTGGATGATTGATGTACACCAATAGTAACGACAACAGGATGCGTCTGCCTGCTGTCCAATTCTGGAATGTTAACGAATTGCACGAGTATAAGATCACCGAGTTCAAAGGTGTCTGCAAATTTATACACTGAGCGATTTTCACTGTATTTATCAAGTTTTTTGTTTCTTCAAGAAATTAAAGAAAAAAATACATTCCACTGAAAGCAAACTGTTGTTCGTTGACTTCTTTATTTGTATAAAGAAAAGAATTAATATCCAACTCATAAAAACTTTAAAAGGACTTACAGACACAAAAAGGTTCGAACAATTAGAAACTCAAAAACAAAATCAAGTCAAGAAATTCCACTCTTATAACTCTTACAAACAAAAGTGTTTGAGACAACAGGTTCTCACGTGAAGACATTCCACTCTTCTAACAAGTCTGGTCAGGGGTAGCACCACAGAGTCAAAGAAGATTCACACAGAAACTACTCATCCTCTTTGTTAGCTGACATACATAGTAAATAAAAAAGAATTACTCGCTCAGTCGCTCGTTATAGTCAAAGGGGAACAACTACGCAGATAAATGCTCAGACAGCAGCAGTACACTCCCCTTACTGAGTATTAACTTTCGGGAACGCAATTCTTGCCAAAGACAGGCCAATGTAGGTACTTATGGGCTGGTGTGTTAACTAGCTCACTACATCATAAATATAATATAGAGTATACTACAATCTCATCACTGAGAAAGGTTTATAGAGAAACATCACGTGACCTAACTATTCATGTCAGGAGAACGATTGATACATAATTATTGCAATAAAATACAGTGTAGAGACTTGTTTTGAGGTGAGTGCGGCTATATTATCTGATTCTAGTACTGATTGAGAGATAGTCAGTACAAGTATGGTCCACTGGTAAAGTTTCAAGTATCAAACGGATAAAGTAAATATATTTGTAAGAATCGGAATGGTAAAATAGTATTTGTAGCTGTCAGTACGGATTCAACCGTTTTAATCTTAGCAGGCCCCGTTATGGTATTTCGTACACATTCATTTATCCTTCTATTGATACAAAGAAGTAGGTGAATGGCATCTTATAGATTTATTTGAGAGTATAAAAAGTTTCGTGAGCACGTGTTAATAAATACAATAAATAATGTAGCTTCTTGAATACATTAAAAGGTAATCTTGGTCTCAATCACAGCAAGCATAGTGTCTGTACTCACTGATAAAGTCACATTTCTGAATGAAATTTAAATATATTTAAGTATTTTAAAATAGTATTACAATTGGAAATCAAAGATGATGAGTGATAAAAATTGTAATAGAAAACAGAAGACAAGGGCACACAAGCTGAATAACTTCTTTTATACGTTGTTATTTAAAGGACTACTACGGCAGCAACTATTTGTACTTTATTCAATCAAATGTATGTCAACAGTCTCGGTTTTCATTCTCGACACACACAAATTCAAACATAACCCACCTCAAAAAGAGGATAAAAAGCCTAGAGTCAGACAGAAACACATTAATGGTGATAAGTTAACGGCCAGAGTTAGAAGTCGTATCATGTGGTAATTACGACTTCATCCGACCTTTAAATTTTGACATTATTAAAGATGGCGGTGTTTGTAGGCGAATGATTAAAAAACGAAAGTAGTGTATTATCAGAGAGAAGAGTATCATACACCGCTCTTAGCTAAGTCTATAGATAGATATTGCACCCACCTAATCCTTTAACTTCTGTTCAACCATTTATTCTTTAATAACCGCCACGTCGACAACGCAAGATAACTGAGCTTCGCGCTGACGTCACGTGATTAGCGACGTCGTTACTAACAGTTGTCTTCCCCACACTACAGACAGTGACAACCTAACGACGACGTCTGTCGAGGTGAACATCGCCGTTACTGACTTTAAACGCAAGTAGACAAAAGCACAGTTGTGTGTGTTTCTTGCTTAACTCGTTGTATGTGAGTGTAATGGTACTAGTGTTATTAGGATTATTTATTTACAGATATATTTTATATTTTTGTACTTTGACTCCTCCGTTTCACTGAAGATTTGACTTAACAACGGTTTTAGATACTAGGTAAAAGTTTTACATTTTCGAGAGCTTAATTAAGGTTAATGAGTGCTGATCAGATGAAAATAATGTAATGTGATTATTTTTTCCCTAAAGATCTTAAACAAAGCGGTCTACCAATCACGATGACTAAACAAATACGGTTGTACCTAGCTGTCGTCTGCTTGCTGCTTTCCATAAACCTGGAAGCCGGATACATCCACCACCACCGACACCGTCGGGCTGAACAACGACCAGTAAGGACAATTGTTGAAGGTTCTTGATAGCTAGATATGATGGAACTCAATAGTTGTTACTACAGTAATTAAGATACAGCAACAGGCTTTACGAAGTAAAGTAAATACTCTAACCTTGCAGTTGACTTGTAGTTTGTAGGTCAGTTTGGCACCAGTCACCCGTATTTTTAAGTGCAAGATGCAACATGAAATCCTCAACTTTCAGCAGCTCCAGTATTCACTTGTAGGATGATGTGACTCACATATGGCAGGTACAGATCCTTGGATGTCAGCACATCTTATCTTCTTCACTGTGAGCTAGTGTATGCACATTGTGGTTTAACATATGCATCGTTAAGATTTTAGTTTGTTATTAGGAAGAAGGACAGTTGGTGGACATGACAATTTCAACACGAGTGACATAAAAAGACAAAATTAATCAAGATAAATCATGAAGGTTGTTACAAGAAGAGTATAAACACCATAGAGTATGTTCCAGACAAGGAATCCTCTAGGCAGGGTGTAGCTCTCATTGTGCAACACTTTATTGTCTTCATCACCGACTTCAACTAATGATGTGTTTGGTTCGGTTTTCAGTGCAACGAGATCGGCCAGTCATGTGCAGCGTTACCTTGTTGCGGTTCAGATGTTCAATGCGACAAAAGTAAGTTTGGTGACACACGTGCTGATGTCTCTTCTTGTCACCACAGCTTAACACCTAACCTTACACCTAACTCACACTTTCTTGCAACAGCTGGTGGTTTCTGGTGTCTGTAACATGTACATCTGTATCACCACTTTCTTTACTCTTATATTTTGAACATACGTACTTTCAAGGCTTGACATAAAAGATACAAAAATAATCATAACTTCACGAAAACATAGAAGGAAAAAAAACAACTATTAATAAAGATTAAAAGTTTAACGGTTGGGACAAGTATAGGTTTGTTGAATTTCACGCAAATATCTTATGTCTTACAGCAGGTTATTTTGCATAGTTTTACACTAAAATGTCCCTCACTGTCTATTGCCTGTGTCTGTATGATGCCCCTATTTATGTGATTGTGTATCCGCCATAGTCCTCTCGCTCTTTATCTCCGACACAACTACAGACTCTAGAGACACAGATCATCGTCTCCTGGATGGTTTGAGACAAGCACATTAAACGGAAAACATTCCCATGGAATTATAGCTTCGAATAACTGGGAGTCGCCATATACAACCATATTAGTTGCAAATTATAACAACAGCGACAATAGAAAAAAACCTGCTAAACAAGCTTTGTTTCCAAGTAGCAACCTTCATAGTAGTACCCATTCTACTCTACGAGAGAAAGACATTTTCTTTGATCGCTGACACAGAAATAATGAGCAGACATACGTGGCCAAATTCCTGCGAAAACTGCTCTGAATTTTCGTCTGCAACATGTGATCGTTACTATCAATAGTCACAATCACCTTCCCGATGACTCTTCTTTTAACAAAACTTCCTAAACGTTTTAGTTGCCCATGTGACTGACTACTGTTTTTATAAGGTGCTGATGGTTGTGGTGCAAGTATGTAAAGATAGTAAACATCTAACTCACATCATCATGCTTTCTGACTTTGATTTTTTTTAAATTTTGCAGATCAGATCTGCCGGCACTATGTCAGACGGAGGTAACATTAAGAATTAGTATGCGTATTTTTTTGAATATTAATAAATATATCGGAAGAAAAATATATTAAGGAATAATAAAAGGAATGTATTAAGATTTGAGTAGCTAGTATGTTGTACTAGTATGGTTTACCTAGTTATTTAAAAAGTCCAGTCAGAGAGACTTTGAGAACATTTGTCTGACTCTTAATGTAGTGTCAATGTTGACACCAGTGACACCTTTATCGGCGTAAAAATTTAAAAACAAATTAGAAGCAAGAAAAGAACTAGTAGAATCTCGTCTGCTGTGGGTGGGTACAACTGCTGCCCTCTAGTTGCAGATTGTCTGTACTGTCTGAAGTCTTGTACATGGCACTGGCACATTCTATTGTGTGGTTGCCCATGTAATCCCAGAACACGGTCAGTGGTGGGTCTTGTGTCCCGTTGGTTGGTCCAATGGTTGATTATAGGTGACAGAGCCCAGCACCACGGAGGTGTTGAAACTTTAACAACTGCACTGAAAACTGATAAAAATCAGCACTCTCTTTTTTTTTTCACTGCATCGAGTATTTAACGTGTATCTCATGCTTTTCTTGCCAAAGAACACTAGCTATAACGCTTTGTCTGCTACTGATGTGTTATAAAACCAACCAAAGATAGAAAGAAAGAAAGAAAAAAAAAAGAAAGAAAGAAAGAAAGAAACAAACAAACAAACACACAAACAAACACACAAACAAACAAACACACACACAAACACACAAACAGACAGGTGCAACAATTAAACTATTAAATTTACTCAGAAACATGATGTAGTTGATGATGTAGTTTTATAGCGCGCTAGTATCCGCATCACAAAGATGCGCTCAAAACATCTCCTGACCTGAGAGCATTAAGACATTAGAAACGTTTTGTTCATTCAACCTTTATTTTTAAACGATTTTCTGAATTGTTTACAGCATTAAAACTTGTAAGTTGAAATCGTGAGAAATCGGTAACTATTTGTTGACAAGACTTAAATAGTTATGTTTATATTAGAACTTAGTGCAAATGTCACACTTTGAATGACAATTGCACCAAATGTTTTGCATTTTGTTCTCACGCCAGAAGGTAGATGGACGGACCTTCTCAGAATACAAACGGACTAATGTCACCTGCTACCAATGAGTATTGGATGCTGGATGTACCCAACAGTAACAACAACAGGGTGCGTCTGCCTACTGTCCGATTCTGTGATGTCAACTAATAATAGGAAGTCATCGCACGAGTATAAGATCACCGAGTTCAAAGGTGTCTCTAAATTTATTGTATTTTCATGCATTTAAAGGTTTTCACTGTATTTCTCGATTGCTGTGTTTGTTCAAGAAATTCAACAATAAAATAAATTTCTACTAAAAGCAAACTGGTCTTGTGTGACTTTTGTGACTAATGTCTATGTGCCTGACAAAATACAAAATTACTCAGCACGTGAAGCATACTGCAGAACATAAATCTCAAATACTTGTTTGAGAGGCTGGTTGTATGACAGAACATAACACCACAGTGTCATCAGCCAGTCACGTTTGACTGAATTCAAGTTCCGCCTTTCCAGTCACACCCCCCACCACCTCACTCTCATCACCTGAGCAACAGAAATCGTTCAAAGCTAAAAGATGAAGGTTAAAAATGGTTATTAAAATATTGAGACCGTAAACTCTATTTGTAAATGTCAGAATCTTGTTTGATTATTATTATCTGACTATATACTATAAACCCTTAATACAAAGAATTTGTTTATATACAGCCACCCTATGTTAATATGTATGTAACCAACAGCAGTTGATGTTGATGGAGGCCAGATAACCTCAATAAAACTGATGATGATGATGATGATTATTATTATTATTATTTTTATTTTTATTGTTATTTGTATTATTATGTGTTTTATTATTATGTGCCACAAAAGTAGCAGCAGCTGTACTTAAGTTCTTTTTTCTTGTCTTTGGTGTTTTGGAATGGATGGCTTTACCAGGACATCAAAGTACAAGTAGTGTGAAACATCTGACAAAAAATGGTTAATTCATTGGCATGACTTTTATCTTCACTGCCTGTGGTATGCAAGACCCAAATCTGTACAGTGTCTTGTATTAATTTCATTATTTTGATAACATAGAAACTTAAATAGGATATGGAAGCTATCAATCACTAAAAGTATCTTTGAACAACATTTAGTGAACCCTGTCGGTGTGTTTCTTTAACATTTAAAAAAGCTTATTTTCTCTCACAAATAAATATTTTAGTCAGCATATTTAGTTCCTTCTTTAAAGCTTCATTCTAGTGGTAAAAACGCGATGTGGATTGTATATTTACTTGTGTGCATTCTGTTATCACTACTGTCAGATGCTCTACGATGATAGATAAACAACTTAAGAACACACCACATCATATTTAAAATCTGATGTTTTCCCCTGGAGCAGCTGCTCTCCATACCGTATCCTCTCTTGGACAATATATTAAATGTTCCCCATGTGATCAGTTGGATGTATTTAGCCTGCAGTTGACAATATAGTATTAATTTTGTTATTAAGATAAGCAGATGTTATTTGGCTTGTATAAAGGATGCATAAATAAAATGAGAAAGACAATAGGATTGAACGAAGTAAAACAGGACGAGACACGTTTAATATGCAAAACAATGGCTTTATTTGATTCACAAATTTAGAACAAAACATCCTTATAAAAACAGTCTTTATCAATAGATTACTTTGTTTATATATATATATATTTATATATCGCAACATATTAATTACAGTCCGCCATTTTAACTGTATTAACAGAAAAATATCCAATTCATACAAACTTTAAAATGACAAACAAGGATTTAAACAATTAGAAACTCAAAAAAAAAGTGTTTGAGACAACAGGTTCTCAAGTGAAGACATTCCTCTCTTCTAACAAGTCTGGTCAGGGGTAGCAGCACAGAGTCAAAGAAAATACACACAGAAACAACTCAGCCTCTTTCTCAGCTGACATACATGGTAAATCAAAAAGAATTACTCTCACAGTCGCTTGTTATAGTCAAAGGGGAACAACTACTCAGATAAATGCTCTGACAGCAGCAGTACACTCCCCTTACTGAGTTCTGACTGTCGTGAACGGAATTGTTGGCCAACACAGGCCCCTCGCTTGTAGGCACATGAGGATGGTGTGTTACTAGCATACTTCATCATAAATATAATATACAATATACTACAGTCTCATCACTGAGAAAGGTTTATAGAGGAACATCACGTGACCTAACTATTCATGTCAGGAGTACGATTGATACATAATTATTGCAATAAAATACAGTGTAGAGACTTGTTTTAAGTGAGTGCGGCCTATATTAAGTGTTTGTTGTACTGATTGATAGTTTGTCAGTACCAGTATGGTCCACTGGTAAAGTTTGAAGTATCAACAGTGTGAAGTAAATATATTTGTAAGAATTGGAATGGTAAAATAGTTTTTGTAGTTTTCAGTACGGATTCAACAGTTTCAATTTTACCAAGCCCATTTATGGTTTTTCCCACAACTTTATTTATCCTTCTATTTGTACAAAGAAGTGGGTGAATGGCATCTTATAGATTTATTTGAGAGTATAAAAAGTTTGGTGAGCTCGTGTATTAAACAGTGTTAATAAATACAATAAATAATATGTTTGAATAGGTAGTACATGTAATGGTCTAAATCACAGCAGCTTAATGTCTAAACACACTGACAAAGTGGCATTTCTTAATGACTTTTAAATATATTTAGGCATTTTAAAGTAGTATTAAAATTGGAAATAAAAGAGATGATGAGAGATATAAAATTTAAATAGAAAACAGAAGACCAGGGCACACAATCTGAAGAATTTCTTTTATACCTTGTTATTTAAAGGACTACTAGGGCAGGTCTATTTTTTAATCAACTGGTGTTGATAGGTGGTTTTGTTCGAAGAACAAAGGAAAGAGTGTGTTGTGGTGTTTTGGATGTTTGTTGTGTGACTGAGTTTTTCCTTGACGGGAGCGGGGAGAAGTAACAGTCTGCTGGGTGTTGTCAGTGCGTCCGGAGCGGACGGTTTTCTTTTGTAACAAGTCTTGAACGGACTTGGACCCGGTTGCATTGCTCGGGCGCAAGGCCTTAGTCGGGACGTAGCAGGGGTATAGTACCCGACTAAATTTACGACCGTTGCATTGCTCCCGACTAGGCGAATTTTAGTCCGCAGCTCGGGTGTAACTTTAGTCCAACCAGGGGGTTGGCGTAGCAGCCGACTAGCAAGTGACTAACTTACGAGCGTCCACAGCAACTGGGTTTTCGTTTATAAATTTTACAGAAGAAACGTAGGACGACGATGTGAAACTTGTTTTTAGTAGATGAAAGTTATATACTTTTACAAAATGGACCTTAAACTTGATAATCGTTATCGTGAACTATAACAAAATACGGTGAAAGCGAGCCTTCGGAGTCACGTTTTCGATTCTATTCTTCGCGATGTTTTGAAACAGTTTCAGGAGATACGATCAACACGCATAGGTCGACAGTTTCTCGAACAATTCACCGTGTTTCTAAGGCTCTTACAAATCGACTAAATAAATAAAATACCAAGCCAGAGGGATGGAAACAAGCAGAAATCCTCATTTTACGCAATCGCTCGATTTCCAAGCGTGTTTGGGTGCGTAAATGACATCCATGTAAAAATACAGGGACCGTCTGAGCACGAAAGTGAATTTGTAAATAAAAATGGTTATCATTCAATAAATGTACAGCTAGTTTGTGATAGTGGCATAAATATAATTAACTGTGTTGTTAAGTATTCTGGAAGTAGTCATGACACCAGGATTTTGACCGAGTCAAAGCTGTACCGAGCTTATGAAGTATACATCCTTGATACGTCACGCGATAAACTCAAGAAACAATTGAACATGCTGAAAAGACGCCTTCCTTGCCTTTCAAAGAAACATCAAGGTATGTCATACTAAATTATATTGGAGTTATAAGTTTTGGAAACAATATTTTTACCTTATATTTGAATATTATGTCCACATGAAGGAAGAGAAAATTATCATAACTGCCTTATGTTTTTTTTTTCAAGTAAGTGTCTTATGTGTTAATAAATTAATATATTATATTTTGCACAAATAACAAAGAGCTGAAAGTAATGGACATGTTTGAATGTGTTCACATGTGTCTCTTTAGTAGAACTTTTGCATGTATAACACATGCACACCTTTCAAACCATGTTTCCCCTAAAGAAATAAATTAACATATATTTATGCACCTACATCTAAGCTTTTTCTCACGTATACTGTTCAGTTTTGTTATTAATTTGGTTACTATCATTTTCTAGGTTTAGCAGTTGTTGTGTGCCCATGTCATTTGTCTAAAGATGCAGAATATATGATTCCTTTTTGCCTATTTGCAGGCAGGGCCGGCGCTAGGCTGTGTTGCGCCCTAGGCGAAAGAAAAATTGTGCGCCCCCCCCCCCCCCCTCACAAAAAGTGAACCATGTTATATCATTTGTTTTGCAATTTATTTAGTCCTGGTCATGAAATTGATGCTTAAAACCTCACTTTCCTTGTTTTTTGTTGTGCAAAACGAGTTATCAGTTCCTTCAGATTGAGTGCATTTGCCAAGTCATGCTCAATAGATATGGTGGCCAGCCCAGTCAGTCTCTCTTGCAACATTGTTGATCTCATATAGTTTTTAATTAATTTTAATTTTGAGAAACTTCGTTCTGCACTGGCAACAGAAATTGGAAGGGTCAATAAAATTCTGAGAGACACTACAACATTCGGCACAATATCAAATAGCTTATGTTGGATAATGAATATTAAGACTTCTTTAGGGTTCATTTTAGGTTTGGGAAGTCTTCTAGCCACAACCTGTAATTCAGAACAGAGTTCCTCCGCGTCAATGTCTTTGCTGTCTCTGTGCTTTAGTGCCTTTGCCAAGACCTCGCAAGATAGTAGAATGTCCTTCCTTGGTTTTTCAGAAATGCTTTGGATATCATAAAGAAATCCAAATAATGCACTGTGCTCCTGAATCTGTTTAAATCTGTCTTCAATGGACGCAGTTCAAACAAGAAAGCTAGGCTGAAATATCACCAGTAATGATTGCGGCGGTCTGTCTCAGAACTCAACTCGCTTGTGATGTGCTAAAGACCACCAGACTGTCACGGGCCCGTTAGTGCAACGAAAAGTTTTGCAAAAAGTTACACCACCGATATCGCAACCCGTTGCATCCACCCAATCAAAATAAGCACTAAAAGAAATAAGGAAATGAAATTAATGTAAAGAAAGACATAAATCGTGTTAATAAAATATCTACAGCTATGTCACAGTGTATAAAATTCATGCGAACTTATCTGTACAAACTCTCATGAAGTGGCTGTAGGACAGTAGCACTGTTCAGTCTTGCACGGCTAAATGCAGTTCACAACCTTTACTGACTCAGCTGTGGAAGGATGATAGCTCCAAGCACCCAAACAGACGATTACAAAGTCAGTTCAAACAGCAGCACGAGATGTCTGCAGCCGCTCAGAAAAGGTTTTCACATCGTCCAGTGGGTTTTAAGTTCAAAGTTACAACTACCTCTTCCCCAGTCTCTGGCTGTCCAGCCCTGGTAATGTGATCTGACTTTCTTTAAAGTGGTAGAGATTTATCTCTACCCTTCTCCACCACCCCACTTAGGTCCTTTCAATCTTTCTCTCATCTCTCTTTCTCATCTCACGGACAACTATCAAGTAACATCGGACAACTATCAAGTAACATCGCACCAACTTCTTTGTCCAGTCTTCTATAGTCTGATCCGACTGGTCATTAACTGTGACAGATTTATCGCTACCTGTGGGCCTGTCCACCTATAGCACCTCCATCGGCAAGTGCTTTCAATGGTTCTCTTCTTTCTCACCTCACAGACAAACTAACAAGTAAAAGCGAACTGACTACATGTTTGCTGCTTAAAAATAGTAGAAAATTGGTTTTCTACAAGAACTCATTACGACCAGAGGCATTAGAACCCAGAAGTGTCAAAGAATGGCTTACTAAAATTAAATCTTTTTCGAGAATTTTCCGTCAGATTTGATTAATAACTTATAAGTAAGAACTACTTTTTGTCAAGAAAAGATACGTCTGTTTTTCAATTGCAGGCATGCATCATACACACATGGATATTGCATGCCTCCCAAATCAGACCTACACTTATGAGTAGGGGATTTCAAACACTCGTGTAAAAGGTTTTATGGAGTGCACACTGATGGAGACAAGAAATGTGTAGCACCTTGCTCTGGTCTTAGTTTGCTGTGTGGTCTAAAACTCAAGCTATCACAGCTTCCAGCATCTAGACCACCCTGATAGCAGCTACTTTGTTCCCATCCAAAGTCACACCATGGTCACACCTCACAGGTGGGCGGGCAATGAGAGAGAGTCTTCTAGACACTAACAATGCAAAGTTGTAAATCATGGTGTCAGGGCAGTTCCCCACACAGTCCAGTGATCAACACTGCGTGGTGTCCAGCATAGGGTTAGGTGAAAACAAGAGAAGTATACACACTGTAGGTTTTAGTACGCATTATCTCTTAATAACCAATTTCAAATATTCTGTCAATAGAGCATAACAACAAGCTAGCCATTCAAACTGTAGACAAACAGATGCACTCTTAGATAATAAAAATAAACATTACAAATTAACAACTAAATTAAGCGTACTACACCAAACGAACAGAAATTTAATAATTAATAAGAAAGTTAAATATTCACGACCATGAGTCACAACAGTAAGTACAAGACTATAGGCCATCAGTGTCAGTAAATAGATATGCTATAAACTTCAAATGGCTCTACCTTGATGTTTGTCTGCTAAAGACTTTAATACTCTTATTAACTAAGAACGCGTTGGTGACATTAGGTAAGTTCCTTCGGGTTAAAAGTTCGTAAGTGTAAACAATATTGAGCATAAAACTGTTGTCATAACCAAAGAGAAACTCGCGTAGCAAACTCAAGTCAGTGTTGTTGTCCCTGATCTCAGCTGCAGTGTTTTCAATGCATAAGTGTGGAACCTCTTCAATAGTAAGATAGAGGAAAGAAAGGTGAGCTTGGTATTAGTGGAATGCGGTCCACTCCATCGTAGGGGTCCGCACTGACCAAGCCCCATCCACCAACCCGCCCCTCCGCTGTCTATTCTCCGCCCTCTTCTTCCCCGCTGGTTAGCTGGTCACTTCAAGTGCGCCCTGTAATAATGGGTTTTCCTGTACTACATCACTACATGAACTGAGAAACTCGGTGGTGAAGTCAACCTACAAGCAGAGGAAAAGGTGCCTTCCACCAACCCCGCCCCTCTCCCGCCCTCTACTTCCCTGCTGGTTAGCTGGTCACTGCAGGTGCGCCCTGGGATAATGCGATAGTGGGGTTTTCCTGTCATACATGTACTGAGAAACTAGCGTGGTGGTCAGTCTACAAGCAGAGGAAAAGTGTCCTGCTAATATCATTTGTGAAAATGACATTTTCCCCTAAATTATTCATTTAAAAAAAAAAAAAAGGCAGCCATTTTTTCCGCCCCCCTCGGTCGCTGCGCCCTAGGCGATTGCCTAGTTCGCCTAATAGGTAGAACCGGGCCTGTTTGCAGGTACAGTCCAAAGAGAGCTATAGTTATCATCATGGCATGCATAGTATTGCACAAGTATAGTATGCATTCTGTATGATGAGCATGATGATAATCATGATGTTGAACTTTATGGAGGTCAACAAGCCTTAAGTGCAAGAACAAAGCAAGAGTCCCTTATTCACAGATCCTTCTCCTACAGCTTTAATATTTGATGGTGAAGTACAATTTATTTGTATGCAGAATTTCAAAGTTAAAATTAAGACATGTCTTTTTCATCAGATTAAGCAAAACTTGTGATCAGCATAAGTCCTCATAGAGGTTTAAGATGAAGGCTGGATGAATAACAGCCTCAAACATGCACAGTGTTTGTCATGCATGTAGACCAGCCAGCCTTGTCAGTAATTTTAAAAGCTTTTGTATAAAGATGTCCTGGTGAAAGTTCATAAAGAGTTTCAAATATGCGACACAGGACTAGTTTTAAATAATATATTTGATTAATGGTATAGGAAGGTGTGATTACTGTGGGAAGGGATGTGTGGAGATCAAAAGTCCCATCACCATGAAAGGTAGAAACAAAAGTGTTGATGATTTTGGATGGTGAACATCCCCAAACAGTGGGAGCTTTAAACTAAACACAACACCTAGTTATTTTACCCAGGAACAGCTTCAAATGTTCCTTACTGGAACATGATTTTCTTGTATGGTCACCACCCTCACTCATTATTACTAATACAGTGTATGTTTCCCTGATTCTGGAATGTTGCAGCACAGAGGGACTTTCATTTCCACAAGTGTTGCAGCAGGGACCAGATGATGGAAGTCGTGTGATTCTTGTGACACTCTCCCTATGAGGGCTTACAATGAAGAGGGTACCAACTGGAAAAAGATGTGCTTCTAGAAAGTGATTTAAATTTGTATGAAGCCAGATAATTCAAGCAGTTTTCTCTTTGTATAATATTTTTTTTTACAGTAAAAGAGATTTTTTCAATGAAAATAGTTTTGTCTTAGTTTTAAATATCTGTGTGGCTCAGTATGCACACATTGTAGGTTTTGGAGCCTACATGTATATACTGTAGTTCTTAGCGTTTACAGGTGTATACTATAGATTTTAGTGTGCACATGTTTTTTTCCCCTCTGTTGGACCACCACTTTGCCATGGTCAAGTGGCATTCTTGTCTTGATGACCCCTAGAAGTATGCCGACAGGAGCACTAGCTCCTGACATGGTTACTCATGTTGGAGGGATCTAAAGTGGTTCACTGGTCCTCTAGGTTAAAAAACTGTGGGACATGTCTGAGATGGCAATTACAAGATTGCGTACTGACAAATATTTCATTTATAATACATAATATGCAAAAAACAGATACACATGAACTACAATTATGTTTGTACCTGGATTCACCTTTTCAACTGAACAATTTTCATTATCACCTGAATAAAGTAGAGAGGACCACTTGAACTGCTATTGAATAGTCCTGAGCTCATTTCAATAGGGGAGAGAGCAGTAACATGACATTTCTCGCTTGCTGCTGACCAGAATGAAAACTAATACATAGTGTACGGCAGAATTTACTTTTAATGATTGCAAAAAAACAAACAAACAAAATTTTATATATACAACGTCTGTCAGCTCCTTTTCAAGACAAGGATTTAGGATTCTTGCACTTTCTTTTTTTTTTTCCTCATAAAATATGTGCATGTTAACATGTTAGAATGTTGGTACCATGCAGCATAACAGACATACATGTTGCACTCAATTCATCAACCAATACATGAATGCTAACAGTGACATGATCTAATACACATTCAGCCATGAGGACTTAAGACTGAAAAGTTAACTGAATCAACACAAAAAAGAACTACAGCTAGTAAGTTTCAACTATAAAGTTTCAATATAAAGTTTCAATATAAAGTAAAATAAAAATTACATTAATATTTAAGAACTATTAATGTTGTTTAAAAAACTGCCATGATTCAAGAGACTGGCTATAAATAGACAAGAATGATCAATTAACAGAGAGTTTAAATATTTTTTAGTAACTGATGTGTTCAACGCCATTGAAACTTGGATTAATAATGATAAATGCAAAATTTGTAAAGCACATACCCTCCTAAGGAGCTTGTTCTTAGCTCTTAAGAACAAGAACAAAACATGGACAACATGCAAGGAACAGGAAAACAAACAACATATGAACTATAAAAGAATACACAACAGTACTAACAAAGAATAAATTCAAATACAGAAAACAAAGAGGAACTAAATAACAAGAGCTGAGAGTAACATGTTATTGAAACATATCATGATTATGCAACCCAAACATAATTTAGGATTGCATCAATCTACTCTGCAATCTGAGGTTGTGGACTTCATTTTGTACAGGGCCGCTTTACATTGTGGACATTGTTTATCACTCGCGGAGCATTTCTTCATTGCCTGAAAATAACAAATAGCAACCTGTCAGCCAGAGCGATACTTTATTTTCCAAATTGATTCCACCTATCCAAAAGAAAAAATATTTTTATGCATTAGTTTTGTGGTTGTTTACATGCAAAAAACTTCAAAACAGTTTATTTACCTCATGCATTGATCGTTCTGCCGACGACTGGGCACACACCGTCCTCACCACATCTTTCCGCTGCTTCTTTCAGTTGCAGTCCGTTCGAAATTTTGACAAGAGCAACGTCTGATTTGCAGCGACTGTCACTATTAATCCATAGACGTTTTATTTTTTAATTTGTCTTTCACTTTAGCATCTGACATTTTCGAGATTAGAGTGATCTCCCGCGTGAAAATTTCGTTTCGCGGTGGAAACCCGTGAAGGTTTTTGTAAAACCCTTAGTCCGTAGTTACTAGTTCGGACGTGGCTAGTCGCGAGTCTAGTCCAGAGCAGTGCAACCGGCGTAAGTGAGGAGACTAGCTAGTCGGGTATAAGGGGGTTTAGTCGGGACTAGCAGGGGACTAGCTACGCCCGAGCAATGCAACCGGGTCTTGGTGTTGTAGTCCTGGGTACAAAGCCCGAACAGATTTGTATTGTTATGTAACAAGTCCTGAACAGACTTGGAAGTTAGTCCTGACTGGACTGGGCACATCCTGACCAGATTTGTAGCGTAGTGTAACATTGAATCCGTTTAGGTGAGTGGGCCTTTCTGTTGCTTTTCGGTGAGTCTGCGTTTGGGTTTGAAGAATGGGGAAATTTCTGTGTTCGATGAGTGTGATATATTTGTGTATATTTTATGAATATGGTTAAATATAGTTAAAGTTGAAATTGCCATTTTGTTTAAAGACTCGTTATTTTTTGCTCTCCAGGTTTTTGTGTTTTTCTCTTTTGTTTTTTGTTCTTCGCTTATTCATCGTAAACGCCTGGGGTTCAGCAACCAGAGCTGAATTAGAAATAAATTCAAGAAGAACATCGGTGTCAGTGGAAACTTTGTGTTACTTTCAAGTGGATATATTTGTGTTACCTAGAAGTGGAAACTTTGTGTTATATTAAAGTAGAGACTTGGTGTCATTTTCAACTGGTAACATTGTGGAGAGTTGAATAGTCGGAAGGAACATTAGATGTTAGGTGACAGTGGAAGTGTTCAGACTGTGGGTTGGGAAATCTGGTTTTGTTTTGTGCTTTCTTTTACTTCAAATTATATTTATTTTAAAATTTAAATTGTTGTCTTTTTTATTTAATTGTCTTCCTGGTCTGAAAGGCACTGTAGAGTGCAAGTGACATAAGGCCAGAATTTGAACTCACACCATCTGGTAATTACGACTACAACAAACCCCTAGATTTTGACCTTTTTAAAGAGTGTGCCGTGTGTAGGCCAATGATTAAAAAACAAAAGTAGTATATTCATCAGGGAGAAGAGTATCATACACCGCTCTTAGCTAAGTCAATAGATACATATTGCACCCTACTAGTCTTTTAACTTCTGTTAAACCTTTATTCTTTAATAACCGCCACGTCGACAACGGAAGATAATTGAGCTTCGTGCTGACGTCATGTGACTAGTGACTTCGTTTTTCCCAGTTATCTTCCCCACACTACAGACAGTGACAACCTAACGACGACGTCTGTCGAGGTTAACATCGCCGTTACTGGCTTTAAACGCAAGTAGACAAAAGCACAGTTGTGTGTGTTTCTTGCTTAACTCGTTGTATGTGAGTGTAATGGTACTAGTATTATTAGGATTATTTATTTACTGATATATTTTATCCTTTTGTACTTTCAACAGTAAGTTTCACTGAAGATTTGACTCAACAACTGTTTTCCATACTAGGTAAAAGTTCTTTTCCATATTTTCAACACCTTATTTAACGTTGATAGTACTGATAAGATGAAAATAATGTAATGTGATTTTTTTTCTAAAGAGATCTCAAACCAAGCGGTCTACCAATCACGATGACTAAACAAACACAGTTGTACCTAGCTGTCGTCTTGTTGCTGCTTTTCATAACACTGGAAGCGAGACATATTCACCATCACCATCATCACCGTCTGGCTCAAAGTCGATCAGTAAGAACATTTCTAGAAGGTTCTTGATAGCCAGATATGATGATACTCTGTAGTTTCTACTACAGTTATTAAGATACAGCAACAGGCTTTACAAAGTATATTAAATACTCTAATGTTGTTATGCCTTCTTAAGCAGTCTCTGTAGAAATCATTTCAAAAAAGTTTTCAAACTTCGAAGTCAGAAAGTATACATAATCGTAAAATACAAAATGTTTTGCACTGAGTACGGTGGGCAACTGGGAGAATCTGACACGCATGCGCAGTGGTGGAAGATCTTAGAAGCAGGAGAGTGATGTGAAGGACACTGATTGCTATCGCTGCTGATGTCTGGTGTAAAAGGCCTGGTGTCGCTGAAACACGAAGATGCCACAAGAATGTGTGTAGCCATTGCTTCTGCCAGCTCATGTCCAACATCCTCCCTACAGTGAAGACCGCGAGAAATCCAGAGCCTCGCTTGCAGCGGGCAGTGAACTGAGAAATAAGTACATGAAAAGCAAAGTCTGATCCCAAACCGCAGTATCCGGAGAAACATCCCAACTTTTACTCAACATGTTTGCTTTGTCACTCATCCGTGACCACTATTATCCCACTGTTACTGGTGTGTAACTTCATCTTCATATCAACATTTTGAACTAAGAAGAACATTTACAAATTGAGATTGTGTATAATGTTACTGAGGGCATAAAATCCACTGAAGCTGGCAAGGACATTCAATCTGTCAAATAGAAGAAAACAACAGACTTTGATAGACAACTAGTGGACATCCCAATTTTGTGTTAGTATTATGTAAAACCTTACAGTGTGACTAGAAGGTTAGTTTGGCACCAGTCACCCGTATTTTTGAGTGCAAGATGCAACATGAAATCCTCCACTTTAAGCAGCTCCAGTATTTCACTTGTAGGATGATGTGACTCCCTTATGGCAGGTACAGATCCTTGGATGTCAGCACATGAGATCTTCACTGTGAGCTGGTGTATGTACATTGTGGTTTTACATGTGCATTGTTAAGATTTTTGTTTATTATTAGGAAGAAGAACATTTTCCTTGGTGGACATGACAATTTCAACACGAGTGATATAGAAAAAAAGTATTAATCAAGATAAATCATGAAGGTTGTTACAAGAATCGTAAAAACACCATAGAGTCTGTTCCGCTAGGCGAGATTGTGCTCTCATTCGTCTTCATCACCGACTTCAACTAATGATGTCTTTGGTTCGGTTTCAGTGCGCCAGGACCTTCGCTCCGTGTAACAACATTCCTTGTTGCAAAGTCAGCGACAAGTGCGACTATGTTACATCTATGTGTAAGTTTGGATACACACTTACTGATGTCTCTTCGTGTCACGATAGCTGAACACCTCACCTGACACCTAACTCCCACTTTCTTGTCACACCTGGTGTCTGTAACATGTACATCTGTATCACCAGTCGCTGTAGTCTTATATTTTAAACACGCGTACTTTCACGGCTTGACAGAAAAGAAAAAGAAATAATGATAACTTGAGACAAAACAACAACAATTAAAACAACACAAAATTTTAATGTTTGTGACAAGTATAAGTTTGTAGAATACACGCAAATATCTTCAATCTTACAGCAGGTTTATTTTGCATCGTTTTACACTGAAATGTACCTCACTGTCT
Source organism: Pomacea canaliculata (assembly GCF_003073045.1). Lineage (NCBI taxonomy): Eukaryota > Metazoa > Mollusca > Gastropoda > Architaenioglossa > Ampullariidae > Pomacea > Pomacea canaliculata. The sequence continues at coordinate 41,856,340 of NC_037591.1, read as the reverse complement.
ATTGTCTGTGTCTGTATGATGCCCCTATTTATGTGATTGTGTATCCGCCATAGTCCTCTCGCTCTTTATCTCCGACACAACTCTAGACATTGTAGAGACACAGATCCTCGTCTCCTGGATGGTTTTAGACAAGCACATTAAACGGAAAACATTCCCATGTGATTATAGCTTTGAATAACTGGCAGTCACCATTTACAGCCATATTAGTTGTAAATTATAACAAAACCGACAATAGAAAAAACCTGCTTAACAGGCTTTGTTTCCAAGTAGCAACCTTCATAGTAGTATTCGTTCTGGTCTACGGGTGAAAGACTTGTTCTTTGCCTGCTGACAGAAGTAAGGACACAACATACGTGGCCAAATTCCTGCGAAAACTTCTCTGACTTCTAGTCTGCAACATGTGATCGGTATCTATCAATAGTCACAATCACCTCCTCCTCTTTTGCCCAAACTTACATAAACGTTTTAGTTTTAACCATGAGACTGACCACACACCACGTGACTGACCACACACCACGTGACTGACCACACCACGTGACTGACCACACACTATAAACGATTGTGGAGGGAGGCCAGGAAAGGAAGGAGGTGGCTGGTGAAAGTAAGCAAGAGTGAGCTGACCTACCATTGCACGCTGCGGCTCACCTCAGCCACTGTGGAAACCGTTGTTACATGTTGCAGCCATCAACACCTCTAGACATGTACACAGATAGGCCACTGACCTGACAGTTCTCAGTTTTATTTGTAAAGTGCTAATGGTTGTGGTGCTGCATGTACAGATAGTGGACATCTAACTCGCATCAACATGCTTTCTGACTTTGATTGCCAGTGATTTTTTTAAATTTTACAGCAAACCCACAACGCGTCTGCAAGTGATGTTTGATTAACAACTAATAGAGGTAACATTAGATTTTTTCTCTGCGCATTTTTGTTAATATTAATAAGTATATCCGGGACAAAAATATATAAAGTGATAATAAAAGAAATGTATTAAGATTTTAGTAGCTAGTATGTTGTATTAGTATGGGTTACCTAGTTAAAAGTTTAGCCAGAGAGACCTTGAGAACATGTGTCTGACTCATAATGTAGTGTCAATGTGGACGCCTTCACCAGCTTAACCAAATAAAAAAATATATATATATATCGAAGCAGGCGAAAGAACTGAAAACAATCTCGTCTGTTGTGGGTGGGTACAACTGCTGCCCTCTAGTTGCCGATTGTCTGGTACTATCTGAAGTCTTGTACATGGCACTGGCACATTCTATTGTGTTGTTGCCCATGTGATCCCAGAACACGGTCAGTGGTGGGTCTTGTGTCCCGTTGGCTTGTACTTAACATTTGTTTGATAACGATTACAGCAATGACACTTTTAAATTGCGATCGTAAATAATCGGTAACAATATGTTGAATATATAAATAATTTTGCTCTCAAACCAACAGCCTCCGCGACATTGACAGAATAACAAGTGAATGATGTCGCCTGAAGGAAACTAGCATGGGATGCTCGATGTACCCAAATAGTAACAACAACAGGGTGGTCTGCCTACTGTCCGAGTTTGGGATGTTAACGAATCGCACGAGTATAAAGATCACCGAGTTCAAAGGTGTCTGCAAATGTATGCATTGAGGGATTTTCACTGTATTTATCAAGTGTTCTGTACGTTCAAAGAATTAAAGAAAATATTAAATTCCATTGAAAGCAAACTGTTTTTCTGCGACTTTTGTCATTAATGTGTATGTGTGTGACAAAATACAAACTTTCTCAAAATTGGGAAGCATGTTGTGGAACATTAAAAAAAAAAATTCAAGTTTTTCTTGTATTGCTGGTTGAATGACAAACTCCTGTAGACACAGAAAACAACAACACAGTCTCATTAGCCAGTCAGTGACTGATTGGATTCGCCTACCACAACCCAGCCTGACCCACCCGTCACTCTCATCGCGTCCCAGCGAATCGTTCAAACTCAACAGGGAGAGTTTTAAGACAGTTCCTAAAAAACAAAGAAAAAAAAAGCAAAAACAAAAAAGTATTCGCGAAATCGAATTCTAGATTATTTATCATTGGTATGGTTACCTCGTACAATCTCGCGTTCTTGAAACAAATAACGTTTGTCTTCACAGTCAGATCTTGTTAAGTTAGTTGTGAATTCCTTTCTTTTACTTTTCTTTTTTTTTAGGTGAAGTTCACATGCTTCTTTAATTCCCAAAATTCTCCATGACAATACCATACCTACCCCCTGAAAAAAAACATAAGAGGCTTACCCATCACGAGTAGTATCTACCGTATAAGACCAACATCAGGATTTTCCACTATTTATATTTTTAGTACCCTTCTATGTTGACTGTAAGAAATTCATTGATCTACAAGTATATAATAAACTGGCAAGGAGTGAACATCAACAGTGGGAACACTACACACAGCATCACGCTTTACCCGTTTTGGTTTTGAAGCCAAAAAATAAACAATGTGTAGTAAAATATCATTTATGACATCGCTGTGCTTGCCAAGTGTCCTAAGCATCCCCATATAAAATGCACTTACAAAAGTGTAAAACATACTAAAGTATTGTTTCCTTTGTTCTGTAACACTCTGTCTCACTTTCTCATTCACAAACACACACACACACCAGGCATACTTGTCATTCGTACTTTCATCTACAATAATATACATACTTCCTGAGACAGACATAAATATGAATTTCAAAATCTTTGATTTCAATTTTTTCTGGCCACTACTGCAACTTACATTCCCAATGTATAAACCAGACTAATATCCTTTCTACTTGATCGGTTTCATGATCCTCTGCTATTTCTCCAGTCTATTAGTCTATTATTTGAAAGACTTTCTCCGATTATTATCTAAGTGGCTTTAGTTAAATAATGTTTTAAAAGTTGAGTAAATGGAATGTATTCTTCAAACAACTTACGCGTCACTACCGTATACTCTAATTGCTGACAAAGACTGCGTGAGCGCCATGTTTTTCCACCAGCTCCTGGTGAGTTCTTTGCTCCAAAACCTTACCATTCTCCAGCACAAAGATCACATCTGCATTCTGAATGGTTGACAGACAAATAAAAAGACAGACAAACAGACTGACACAGATAGACAATACAGTAAACAATATACACCTAGTCCACTGCAATCTGCACAATCTTTTCACGCTCTGAGTGTAGAGTAGATGTTGCTCCATCAAGAAAAAGGATGCCGGGATTGCAAACAAGATCTCGAGCAATCGTTACGCAATGTTTCTGCCTCTTTTTCAAATGGAAAACATACTAAACAAAAAAGAATTACTCTCACAGTAGGTTGTTATAGTCAAAGGGGAACAATTACGCAGATAAATGCTCTGACAGCAGCAGTACACTCCCCTTACTGAGTTCTGACTGTCGTGTGCCGAATTCTTGGCCAACACAGGCCCCTCCCTTGTAGGGACATGGGCTGGTGTGTTAATAGGCATACTTCATCATAAATATAACATACAATATACTACAATCTCATCACTGAGAAAGGTTTATAGAGGAACATCACGTGACCTAACTATTCATGTCAGTAGCACGATTACAGTGTAAATATTTGTTGTCAGTGCGGCTTCTATTAAGTGTTTCTTGTACTAAGTGATAGTTTTTCAGTACCAGTATGGTCCATTGGTAAAGATTCAAGTATCAAAAGGGTGAAGTAAATACATTTGTAAGAATCCGAATGGTAAAATAGTATTTGTAGTTGTCAGTACGGATTCAACCGTTTGAATCTTACCAGGACCCGTTATGGTCTTAAAAGAATTAAAACTTTCGTGAGCACGTGTATTCAACATTGTTAATGTTAAATACAATAAATAATGTAGTTTCTTGAATCAATTCATTGTCTGAATCACAGCAGCTTAGTGTCTGTACTCACTGACAAAGTCACCTTCGTTAATGAAGTTTAAACACAATAAGCATGTTAAAGCAGTATTAAAATTGCAAAAAAAGAGACATACTAGACCTAAAACTTCTTTTAAACCTTTATTCTTTAGTAACCGCCACATCAACAACGCAAGATAACTGAGCTTCGCGCCGACGTCACGTGATTAGCGACGTCGTTTCTAACAGTTGTCTTCCCCACACTACAGACAGTGAGAATCTAATGACGACGTCTGTCGAGGTTAACATCGCCGTTACTGACTTTAAACGCAAGTAGACAAAAGCACAGTTGTGTGTGTTTCTTGTATAACTAGTTGTATGTGAGTGTAATGGTACTAGTATTATTAGGATTATTTATTTACAGATATATTTTATATTTTTGTACTTTGAACCCTACGTTTCACTGAAGATTTTGACTCAACAACAGTTTTCCATACTAGGTAAAAGTTCTTTTCCACATTTTCCATACCTTATTTAACGTTGATAGTACTGATAAGATGAAAATAATGTAATGTGATTACTTTTTCTAAAGAGATCTTAAACCAAGCGGTCTACCAATCACGATGACTAAACAAACACGGTTGTACCTAGCTGTCGTCTGTTTGCTGCTTTTCATAACACTGGAAGCGAGACACATCCACCATCACCATCACCGTCTGGCTCAATCAGTAAGGACATTTCTAGAAGGTTCTTGATAACTAGATATAATGAGATTCCTTAGTTGCTACTATAGTTATTAAGATACAGCAACAGTCTTTACAAAGTATATTAAATAATCTAATGTTATATCTTCTTAAGCAGTCTCTGTAGAAATCATTGGAAAAAGGTTAGCCATTGAGGTCAGCTTCATGTCAAACATCATCCCTACAGTAAAGACATCGAGAAATCCACAGCTTTGCTTGCAGCGGGCAGTGAACAGAGAAAGAAGTCCATGGAAAACAATTTCTGATCCCAAACCGCAGTAACCGGAGTAACATCCCAACAGCCACGCAACTTTCCCTCAACATGTATGCTTTGTGACTCATCCGTGACCACCATTATCCACATATTACTGAAGTATAATTTACTCTTCAAATTAACATTTAAGAAGAGCATTTTCAAACGTGTATAATGTTACTGAGGTCATAAATCCTCTGAAGCTGACAAGGACATTCCATCTGTCAAATAGAAGAAAACCACAGCCATTGAAAGACAACTTGTGGACATCTAGGAACTAGGAGACATCCTAAGTTTGTGTTAGTATTTGGTAAAACCTTACACTGAGACTAGAAGGTCAGTTTAGCACCAGTCACCCATATTTTTAAGCGCAAGATGCAACATGAAATTCTAAACTTTCAGCATCTCTAGTATCTCACTTGCAGGATGATGTGACTCTCTTATGGCAGGTACAGATCCTTGGATGTCAGCACATCTGTGTATGCACATTGTGGTTCAACGTGTGCATCGTTAAGATTTTAGTTTATTAGTTTATTATTAGGACGAAGGACAGTGTCCTTACAGGACATTACAATTTCAACACGAGTGACATAAAAAGACAAAATTAATCAAGAGAAATCATGAAGGTTGTTACAACAATAGTAAAACACTTTAGAGTCTGTTCCAGACAAGCAATCCTCTAGGCAGGGTGTAGCTCTAATCCGTCCAACACTTTAATGTCTTCATCACCGACGTCAACTAATGATGTGTTTGGTTCGGTTTCAGTGCGTCAAAACCGGCTACCCATGTGACGTGTCTCCTTGTTGCTTCCAAGATGACGTGTGTGCTGTTGCTCACGACGTCAAAAGTAAGTTTGTGACACACTTGCTGACGTGTCTTCTTGTCACCATAGCGTAACACCTCACCTTACACCTGACTCACTTTCTTGTCACACCTGTATGCCTTCTGGTGTCTGTAACATTTTCACCTGTATCACCACTCGCTGTAGTCTTATATTTTAAACACGCCTACTTTCAAGTCTTGACATAAAAGATAAAGAAATAATGATAACTTGACGAAAAATGAGAGTCAAAACGTTGTCTGTATCATGCCCCTATTGATGTGATTGTGCATCTGGATGGTTTTAGAGAAACACATTAAACGGAATTTGAAATGTAATTTCGGTACACGGACGTTTCGGCGCGGGGCACTTCATTCGGCATTTCACGCGGGACCTTTAGCCGAAGTCAAGTGTGGGACGCCCCTTAGCTCACACATTTCTCTCGCCACTGTATCAATGTATCAGGGAACTATCTCTCTCATTATCCCTCCTCATGTGAACCGTTTGCTCACACATTTCTCATAATGCGGCGAAACGTCCGACTCCGGTCGGCAAAACGTCCGCACACGGTAATTTCATTAAACGGAAAACATCCCCATGGCTTTTAGCTTGGAATAACTGGCAGTCACCATGTACAACCAAAGCATTTTCAAATTGTAACAACAGCGACAATAGAAAAAAACCTGCTGAACAGGCTTTGTTTCCAGGTTCCAACCTTCATAGTAGTATTCATTCTACTAACACAGAAATAAAGACACAACATATGTCTGTGCTCTGACTTCTAGTCTACAACATGTGATCGTAACTATCAATAGTCAATAATCACCTCCCCGATGGCTCTTCTTTTCGTTTTAGTTTTCCATGTGACTGACCACAAACCACGTGACTGACCACACACCACGTGACTGACCACACACCACGTGACTGACCACACACCATTTGACTGACCACACACCACGTGACTGACCACACACCACGTGACTGACCACACACCACGTGACTGACCACACACTATCAACGATTGTGGAGGGAGGCCAGGAAAGGAAGGAGGTGGCTGGTGAAAGTAAGCAAGAGTGAGCTGACCTACCATTGCACGCTGCGGCTCACCTCAGTCACTGTGGAAACCGTTGTTACATGTTGCAGCCATCCAACACCTCTAGTCATGTACACAGATAAGCCACTGACCTGACACTTTTTATTTTTTTTTAAGATGCTAAATATTGTGGTGCGAGCATGAGCAGATAGTTGACATCTAACTCACATCAACATACTTTCTTACTTTGACTGCCAGTGATTTTTTTAATAATTTTGCAGCAAAAGCTAAACGTGTCTGCAAGCGACGTTCCATGAAGATTACACCAAGGTAACATTACGAATTTGTGTGCGAATTTTTGTGAATATTAATAAATATATCGTAAGAAAAATATATAAACGATTAAGAAAAGGAATGTATTAAGATTTGAGTAGCTAGTATGTTGTACTAGTATGGTTTACCTAGTTCTTTCAAAAGTCCAGCCCGAGAGACCTTGAGAACATTTCTGACTCATAATGTAGTGTCAATGTTGACGCCTTCATCGCAGTACACAAATAAACAAAGTAGAAGCAGGCGAAAGAACTGGTGCAATAGTCGTTTATAGGTGACAGAGCCCATCAGCACGAAGGTGTCTAAACCTTAACAAATGCACTGAAAACTGATAAAAATCAGCACTTTCTTTTATTTTCATAGCCTCGAGTAATAACATGTATCTCATACTTTTCTTTCTAAGGAACACTAGCCACAACGCATTGCCTTCCACTGATGTGGTGAAAAAAACCCACAACAAACCAACCAGCCAAACAAACAAACAAGCAAACACACACACACAAATAAACAGGTGCAACAATTAAACTATTAAATTTACTGAGAGACATCAACTGACCTGAGAACATTAAGACATTACAAACATTTTGTAGAAAATATTACTTCCACTCAACCTTTATTTTTAAACGATTTTCTGAGTTGTTTACAGCATTAAAACTTTTAAGTTGTAATCGTGAGAAATCGGTAACTATTTGTTGACAAGACTTAACTAGTTATGTTTATATTAGAACTTAGTGCAAATGTCACACTTTGAATGACAATTACACCAAATGTTTTGCATTTTGTTCTCACGCCAGAAGGTAGATGGACGGACCTTCTCAGAATACAAACGGACTAATGTCACCTGCTACCAATGAGTATTGGATGCTGGATGTACCCAATAGTAACAACAACAGGGTGCGTCTGCCTACTGTCCGATTCTGGGATGTCAACTAATAATAGGAAGTCATCGCACGAGTATAAGATCACTGATTTCAAGGGTGTCTCTAAATTTATTGTATTTTCATGCATTTAAAGAATTTTTCTGTATTTCTCAATTGCTGTGTTTGTTCAAGAAATTCAACAATAAAATAAATTCCACTAACAGCAAACTGGTCTTGTGTGACTTTTGTGACTAATGTCTGTGTGTCTGACAAAATTCAAAATTACTCAGAACGAGAAAGACATACTGCAGAACATAAATCTCAAAAATTTGTTTGAGAGGCTGGTTGTATGACAGAACATAACACCACAGTGTCATCAGCCAGTCACGTTTGACTGAATTCAAGTTCCGCCTTTCCAGTCACACCCCCCCCCACCTCCTCACTCTTATCACCTGAGCAACAGAAATCGTTCAAAGCTAAAAGATGAATGTTAATGATGGTTTAGTAAAATATTGAGGACCAAAACTCTATTTGGAATTATAGCCTGCAATATACTTTGGCAAGCAGTTGAGGTAAAAAGAAATTAATATTAAAGGTGTCCTCAGGTAAAACTATCGTGATTTCTGTTAGAAGCGTTCACTGACTGCTAAAGTGCTAACTGGAGGAACATCCTTGACAAGGAGCTAAGGCTGGTGTGATAACAAACACAACAAATTGCTGTAAATTTGTTGGTATCACGTGACCAGTGGCGTCTTTTTTTTATAATTAGGCTCTCGACACCTCAGAAGGAGAGCAGGTGACCTAAAGTCTCTTTCGAGGTAAATATCGAAGTCATTTGGCGCAAGTCGAAAGAAAAATACATGTCTGGGTTTTTTTCTCCTTTGTTTGTGTCCATGTCCACTTAGCCATCGCTGTACCACGTACACTTCCTTTACAGTGTTTAAAATATATTTAAATAGCATCTGTGTCAAGAAACACAAAATACCCAGTCATCATTCGAAATCATGTAAGAGCAAACGATTAATGTCAACCTCTATTGTCATCATGTAAAGAAACTACCACGTCGATCATTGCTGATTACCGTGAACCATTCCTCTTAGATGTTGGTAAATAAAACAAGTAGACTGTTGTATAGCCTATGGATACTTTATAGAAACCATTTACCGTTAGATAGTGCTAAAATGTCAAACTAAACACACACCAGATATCAACATAGTGTCACACTATAAAAAGTGGAACTCAAGATAAACAAGGGAAGCCAAGCAATCTGTCTACTGACCTCTTCAAATGTCTCAAAGCAAGTGTTGCAGCACAAGGAACTTGTTCCACAGGAAGCAGGTTGTTGGCGTTTGAGTCTTTCACTGCAGAAGATGGAGAAAAATTAGCAACTTTGTGTTGCACACACTAGTCATCTCTCTTTACTCTCTTCCTCAACACTCTCTTTATATTCTTTTTACTTTGTTTGATTGTTAGAGCGGCTGTGTATGTACTCGTCCTCTCTCTTGTGTGTGTGTGAGTGTGTGTGTAAGTGGGTCAGTTTATGAGTGTGTGTGAGTGTGTGTGAGTGTATGTGAGTGTGTGTGAGTGTGTGTGAGTGTGTGAGTGTGTGTGAGTGTGTGTGAGTGTGTGAGTGTGTGTGTGTGTGTGTGTGTGTGTGTGTGTGTGTGTGTGTGTGTGTGTGTGTGTGTGTGTGTGTGAGTGCGTTATTCTGTGTGTGTATTCTGTATGCCCGGACTCTCTCTCTTTTCTGTGTGTATAATTTTCAAGGAAAGCGCCTGTTTCAATTTCTCTCCCATGCAAGGACTTGAAAGGCGTTTTTTTCTCTGTTGTCTGCAAGACACAAATGTCCACATTATTTTATATTTTGACATTGTATAAACCTAAATAGGCTATGGAAACTAATCAGGAAAAATATCTTTAAACACCGCTAAGTGAAGCCTGTCCGTCTGATTCTTTGAACATTAAAAAAGCTCATTTTTTCTGATAACAAATATTTTAGTCAGCATTTTTTAATTCCTTTTTTAAAACTTCACTCTTGTGGTAAACACACAAGGTGGATTGTATGTTTACTTGTGTGCATTCTATTATCCGTATTGTCAGATGTTCTACGACAGTAGAATAACTAGTAAAGAATATACCATATCATATATAAAATCTGATGTTTTACGTTTTTCTATATATTTATATATCCCAACTTATTAATTACATTCTGCCATTTTAGTAGTATTATGCGAAAAAAAACTCCTAAGAACGTTAAAAAGACTTAGAGACACAAAAAGATGCAAACAATTACAAAATCAAAAACAAAAGTGTTTGAGACAACAGGTTCTCAAGTGAAGACATTCCACTCTTCTAACAAGTCTGGTCAGGGGTAGCACCACAGAGTCAAACAAGACACACACAGAAACAACTCAGCCTCTCAAAAAGGATTACTGTCACAGTCGCTTGTTACAGTCAAAGGGGAACAACTACGCAGATAAATACTCTGACAGCAGCAGTACACTCCCCTTACTGAGTTCTGACTGTTGTGAACGGAATTGTTGGCCAAGACTCGCTTGTAGGGACATAGGCTGGTGTGTTACTAGCATACTTCATCATAAATATACTATACAATATACTACAATCTCATCACTGAGAAAGGTTTATAGAGGAACATCACGTGACCTAACTATTCATGTCAGGAGCACGATTGATTATTAATTATTGCAATAAAATACAGTGTAGAGATTTGTTTTGTGTGACTGCGGCTTCTATTAAGTGTTTCTTGTACTAAGAAATAGTTTGTCAGTCCCAGTATGGTCCACTGGTAAAGTTTCAAGTATCAACAGAGTGAAGTAAATACATTTGTAAGAATCCGAATGCTAAAACAGTATTTGTAGTTGTCAGTACGGATTCAACCGTTGGAATCTTACCAGGCCCCGTTATGATCTTTCCTACACATTTATTTATCCTTCTATTGGCACCAAGAAGTGACTAAATAGCATCCTACGGACTTAATAAACTCAGTAGTTTCGTGAGTACGTGTATTCAAATTTGTTAATAAATACAATTAATAATATAGCTTTTTTAAAATAAATTACTAGGCAAGCATAATCTGAATCACAGCAGGTTAGTGTCTAAACTCACTGAGAAAGTCGCATTCCATAATAAGGTTTAAATAGAATCAAGTATGTCTATCCAGTAAAATTAAAATTGGAAATAAAAGAGTTGATTAGGGATGTAAAAATTGTAATAGAAAACAGAAGACACGGGGACACAATCTGACAAATTTCAGTAATAAGTAGCTATTTAAAGGACTACTGGTGCGCGAAATTACTTTATTCACTAAAATATGTGCCAACAGTCCCCTCTTTCATTCTCGACACACAAAAATTCAAACTTCAACCAGCACAGAAAGAGGATGACAAGACTAAAGTCAGGATTGTACAGAAACACATTAACGGTGTGAAGGCCACGGCCAGAGTTACAACTCGGAACTTCTGGTAATTACGAGTACAACTGACCTGTACATTTTGACTTTTTTAAAGATCGATATTTTTAGGAAAATTATTAAAAAATAAAAGTAGTATATTCATCAGGGAGAAGAGTATAGTGTATTCATCATGAATCAAACACCGCTCTTAGCTAAGTCTATAGATAGATATTGCACACTACCAGTCCTTTAACTTCTGTTAAACCTTGATTCTTTGATAACCGCCACGTCGACAACGGAAGATGACTGAGCTTCGCGCTGACAACACGTGATTATCGACGTCGGTACTAACCGTTGTCTTCCCCACACCACAGACAGTGACAACCTAACGACGACGTCTGTCGAGGTTAACATCGCCGTTACTGGCTTTAAACGCAAGTAGACAAAAGCACAGTTGTGTGTGTTTCTTGCTTAACTCGTTGTATGTGAGTGTAATGGTACTAGTATTATTAGGATTATTTATTTACTGATATATTTTATATTTTTGTACTTTGAATCTTCCTTTTTAGTGAAGATTTGACTGAACAACAGTTTTGCATACAAGGTAAAAGTTCGTTTCCATATTTTCAAAACCTTATTTAACATTGATGAGTGCTGACTGGATGAAAATAATGTAATGTGATTTTTTTTAATCTTAAACCAAGCGGTCTATCAATCACGATGACTGAACAATCACGGTTGTACCTAGCTGTCGTCTTGTTGCTGCTTTTCATAACACTGGAAGCGAGACACATTCACCATCACCATCATCTCCGTCTGGCTCAAAGTCCATCAGTAAGGACATTTCTAGAAGGTTCTTGATAGCTAAATATAATGATACTCTGTAATTGATACTATAGTTATTAAGATACAGCAACAGGCTTTACAAAGTATATTAAATACTCTAATGTTGTTATGCCTTCTTACTCAGACCCTGTAGAAATCATTTAAATAAAGGTTTCAATGTTCGAAGTAAGAAAGTATACATAATCGTGTAATACAAAATGTTTTGCACAAAATACTTCATCTTCCGGTGGGCGACTGGGAAGATATGACACGTATGCGCAGTGGTGAAGGACCTTACAAGCAGGAGAGTGATGTGAAGGACACTGATTGCTATCGCTGCTGATGTCTGGTGTAAAAGTCTGGTGTCGCTAAAACACGAAGATGCCACAAGAATGTGGTGTTAGCCATTGTGGCCAGCTTCATGTCCAACATCCTCCCTACAGTGAAGACCGCGAGAAATCCAGAGCCTCGCTTGCAGCGGGCAGTGAACTGAGAAAGAAATTGAAAGAAGGTTGTTACAATAAGTGCAAAACACCCTAGAGTCTTTTCCAGACAAGCAATCCTCTAGGCAGAGTTGCGCTCTAATCCGTCCAACACTTTAATGTCTTCATCACCGACTTCAACTAATGATGTGTTTGGTTCGGTTTCAGTGCGTCAAAACCGGCTATCCATGTGACGTGTCTTCCGAGAAGACGTATGCGCTGTTGCTCACGACGTCAAAAGTAAGTTTGGTGACACACTTGCTGACGTGTTTTGTTTTTGAGTTTCTAATTGTTTGAATCTTTTTGTTTCTCTAAGTCTTTTTAAAGTTTTTATGAGTTGCTTTTTTTTCTCTTAATACAGTTAAAATGTCAGAATGTAATTAATAAGTTGAGATATATAAATATATAAAAACTAATCGATTGGTAAAGATTGATAAAAAAATTTTATAGAGGTTTTGTTCGGAATTTGTGACTCAAATAAAGCCGTTGTTGTGCATATTAAGTGCCACTGGACTAGAGGGAAGATCATTTTGTGAAGAATAATAAAGAGAGGAAGAGGCCTTCTTGTGCCTCTTTGATTTTGTATATTCTCTTATATTTTCTCTCCATCTCTGTTGGTTTTGTTTCTTTAATATCTAAAATTACACTTTATCCTCAGCAGCAACGAGAACACTGCTGCTGCCTCCTGCTGCCGGTGGATGGTTACAACTTCACCCACCTCCCTTACGACATGCACGCCTTCCTTCTTTCACCATAGACGATCTTCCAGTGGGTTTGGAAATAACGAAAATACCCCAAACTATTATCACAACTAGTAAATGAATAGTTAGAATCTTTTACTAAACCACTTATTAGCACTATGTCGGTTGCCGGTGTTTATAAAAAACGAAAAAACTCCAGTGAAATCGACCGTTGTGTCCTTCCGCCGAGTAACCGCCATAGCTTCCCGAAATGGTCAAGCACACGAGTCTGGGTGTGACGTCAGTCTGGGTGTGACGTCAGTCAGTGACGTACAGGAAGTGTCTGAGGTCTTTGTGAAGATTTCACGTCGTCATCGGTGGTGTCACGTGAGTTCATTCATGTTTTAAAGTGAACTTTTCAAAGCATAGTTTTAAAAATTATAGAAAACAGTCTGTTTCACTTGGTAAGCAGTCTTGGTCACATGTCATAAGGTCACGTGACGGAGAACGAGACTTCGTCTAAGTAAACGAAAGAGTCCTATGTCATTTCTCTTCTTAAACACATCATGCTACAAAACCTTCAACTTTTCCCATATGAACAAACGCGAACAGAGACGAGATTCAAGTGAATCCTACTCTTTACTCTGAAGAATTTCTTTTATACGTTGTTATTCAAAGGACTACTAGGGCTGAAATACTTTATTAAATAAAATATGTGTCAACAGTCCCCGCTTTCATTCTCGAAACACACGAACTCGAACATCACCTGGCACAGAAAGAGGATGACAAGACTGAGTCAGGATTGCAAAGAAAGACATTAAAGGTGTGAAGGCCACGTCCAAAGTTAGAACTCTACATTTTGACATTTTATTGTGATTGTGAGGTTTGTAGGCAAAAGATTAAAAAACAAAAGTAGTGTATTCATCATGAATCATACACCGCTCTTAGCTAAGTCTGTAGATAGATATTGCACCCTACTAGTCCTTTAACTTCTGTTAAAACTTTATTCTTTAATAACAGCCACGTCGACAACGGAAGATGACTGAGCTTCGCGCTGACGTCACGTGACTAGCGACGTCTATTTAAACAGTTGTCTTCCCCACACTACAGACAGCGACAACCTAACGACGAAATCTGTCGAGGTTAACATCGCCGTTACTGGCTTTAAACGCAAGTAGACAAAAGCACAGTTGTGTGTGTTTCTTGCTTAACTCGTTGTATGTGAGTGTCGTGATGCACTAGCACATAAATAATCCCACTGCTTACACTTCTTATGATGTGGCTAACAGTTTTGTCAAGACTAGTATTATTAGGCTTATTTATTGACTGATATATTTTATCCTTTGTACTTTGAATCCTCCGTTTCACTGAATATTTGACTGAACAAATGTTTTCCATACTAGGTAAAAGTTCTTTTCCACATTTTCCACACCTTATTTAACGTTGATTAGTACTGATAAGATTAAAATAATGTAATGTGATTATTTTTTCTGAAGAGATCTTAAACCAAGTGGTCTATCAATCACGATGACTAAGCAAACACGGTTGTACCTAGTTGTCGTCTGCTTGCTGCTTTTCATAACACTGGAAGCAAGAAACATCCACCATCACCATCTCCGTCAATTTCCATCAGTAAGGACATTTCTAGTAGGTTCTTGATAGTTAGATATGATGAGACTCTGTAATTGCTACAACAGTTATTAAGATACAGGAACAGGCTTTACAGAGTATATTAAATACTCTAATGTTTTTATGTCTTCTTAAGCAGTCTCTGCAGAAATCATTTTAAAAAAGTTAGCCATTGTGGCCAGCTTCATGTCAAACATCCTCCCTACAGTCAATACCGCGAAAAATCCAGAGCCTCGCTTGCAGCGGCAGTGAACTGAGAAATAAGTATATGGAACGTAACGTCTGATCCCAAACCGCAGTAACCGGAGAAACATCACAACGGCCACGCAACTGTCCCTCAACATGTATGCTTTGTCACTCTCCGTGACCACCATTATCCACATATTACTGAAGTATAATTTACTCTTCACATTAACATTTAAGAAGAACATTTTCAAATTGAGAACGTGTATAATGTTACTGAGGTCATAAATCCTCTGAAGCTGACAAGGACATTTCATCTGTCAAATAGAAGAAAACCACAGCCATTGACAGACAACTAGTGGACATCTAGCAACTAGGAGACATCCTAAGTTTGTGTTAGTATTTGGTAAAACCTTACACTGAGACTAGAAGGTCAGTTTAGCACCAGTCGCCCATATTTTTAAGTGCAAGATGCAACATGAAATTCTAAACTTTCAGCAGCTCCAGTATTTAACTTGTAGGATGATGTGACTCTCTTATGGCAGGTACAGATCCTTGGATGTCAGCACATCTGATCTTCTTCACTGTGACCTAGTGTATGCACATTGTGGTTCAACATGTGCATCGTTAAGATTTTAGTTTATTATTAGGACGAAGGACAGGTTCCTTACAGGACATGACAATTTCAACACGAGTGATATAAAAAGACAAAATTAATCAAGAGAAATCATGAAAGTTGTTACAATAAGAGTAAAACACCATAGAGTCTGTTCCAGACAAGCAATCTTCTAGACAGGGTGTAGCTCTCATCCGTCCAACACTTTAATGTCTTCATCACCGACTTCAACTAATGATGTGTTTGGTTCGGTTTCAGTGCGTCAAAACCGGCTACCCATGTGACGTGTCTCCTTGTTGCTTCCGAGATGACGTGTGTGCTTTAGCTGACGACGTCAAAAGTAAGTTTGGTGACACACATGCTGACGTGTCTTCTTGTCACCATAGCCTAACACCTCACCTTACACCTAACTCACACTTTCTTGCCACACCTGGTGGTTTCTAGTGTCTGTAACATTTTCACCTGTATCACCACTCGCTGTAGTCTTATATTTTAAACACGCCTACTTTCAAGTCTTGACATAAAAGATAAAGAAATAATGATAACTTGACGAAAAATGAGAGTCAAAACGTTGTCTGTATGATGCCCCTATTCATGTGATTGTGCATCTGGATGGTTTAAGAGAAGCACATTAAACGGAATTTGAAATGTAATTTCATTACACGGAAAACATGGGATTATAGCTTGAATAACTGGCAGTCACCATGTACAACCAAAGCATTTGCAAATTGTAACAACAGCGACAAAAGAAAAAAACCTGCTGAACAGGCTTTGTTTCCAGGTTCCAACCTTCATAGTAGTATTCATTCTATTCTCCTGGGGGAAGGACATTTTATTGCTTGCTAACACAGAAATAAGGACACAACATATGTCTGTGCTCTGACTTCTAGTCTACAACATGTGATCGTAACTATCAATAGTCACAATCACCTCCCCGATGGCTCTTCTTTTCGATTTAATTTTGCATGTGACTGACCACACACTACGTGACTGACCACACACCACGTGACTGACCACACACCACGTGACTGACCACACACTATAAACGATTGTGGAGGGAGGCCAGGAAAGGAAGGAGGTGGCTGGTGAAAGTAAGCAAGAGTGAGCTGACCTACCATTGCACGCTGCGGCTCACCTCAGTCACTGTGGAAACCGTTGTTACATGTTGCAGCCATCCAACACCTCTAGACATGTACACAGATAAGCCACTGACCTGACAGTTCTCAGTTTTGTTTTTATGGTGATGATGGTTGTTGTCCTGGCATGTACAGATAGTGGACATCTAACTCACATCAATATGCTTTCTGACTTTGACTGCCAGTAATTTTTTAATAATTTTGCAGCAAAAGCTAAACGTGTCTGCAAGCAGCGTTCCATGAAGATTACACCAAGGTAACATTACGAATTTGTGTGCGAATTTTTGTGAATATTAATAAATATATCGGAAGAAAATATATAAAGTATTAAGAAAAGGAATGTATTAAGATTTGAGTAGCTAGTATGTTGTACTAGTATGCTTTACCTAGTTATTTCAAAAGTCCAGCCCTAGAGACCTTGAGAACATTTCTGACTCATAATGTAGTGTCAATGTTGACACCTTCATTGCAGTACACAAATAAAAAAAAGTAGAAGCAGGCGAAAGAACTCGTCCAATAGTCGTTTATAGGTGACAGAGCCCAGCAGCACGAAGGTGTCTAAACCTTAACAAATGCACTGAAAACTGATAAAAATCAGCACTTTTTTTAATTTTCATAGCATAGAGTAATAACATGTATCTCATACTTTTCTTTCTAAGGAACACTAGCCACAACGCATTACCTTCCACTGATGTGGTGAAAAATAAACAAGAACAAACCAACCAGCCAAACAACCAAACAAGCAAACACACACACACAAATAAACAGGTGAAACAATTAAACTATTAAATTTACTGAGAGACATCTCCTGACCTGAGAATATTAAGACATTACAATTATTTTGTAGAAAATATTCTTCCACTCAACCTTTATTCTTAAACGATTTTCTGAGTTGTTTTCAGCATTAAAACTTTTAAGTTGTAATCGTGAGAAATCGGTAACTATTTGTTGACAAGACTTAACTAGTTATGTTTTTATTAGAACTTAGTGCAAATGTCACACTTTGAATGACAATTACACCAAATGTTTTGCATTTTGTTCTCACCCCAGAAGGTAGATGGACGGACCTTCTCAGAATACAAACGGACTAATGTCACCTGCTACCAATGAGTATTGGATGCTAGATGTACCCAATAGTAACAACAACAGGGTGCGTCTGCCTACTGTCCGATTCTGGGATGTTAATGAATAATAGGAAGTCATCGCACGAGTATAAGATCACCGAGTTCAAAGGTTTCTCGAAATTTAATGTATTTCAATGCATTTAAATGTTTTCTCTGTATTTCTCTATTGCTCTGTTTGTTCAAGAAATTCAAAGAGAAAATAAAATCCTGAAAAAGCAAACTGGTCTTGTGTGCCTTTTGTCACTTTTGTCTATGTGTCTGACAAAATACAAAATTACTCAGCTCGGTAAAGCATACTGCAGAACATAATTATCAAATACATGTTTGAAAGGCTGGTTGTATGACAGAACATAACACCACAGTGTCATCAGCCAGTCACGTTTGACTGAATTCAAGTTCCGCCTTTCCAGTCAGACCCCTCACCTCCTCACTCTTATTACCTGAGCAACAGTAATCGTACAAAGTTACAAAGAGATGAATGTTAATGATGGTTTTACGTGCAGAAAATTCACAATGTTTAGTCCTACCAAAATTAATAAAAAGGGTTCGGATAGGAAATTTGAACCAAGGATCTCTCACTACAGTGATGAAGCTTTTGCAATTGATTTCTTCACTTCAGTACCGTAATCTCCAACTAGTTCATGTTTTTCAAAGTGTCATCAGTTTCTGAAGCTTAGGATTTAAGAATCTGTTATTTTTCTTCACACTTTTAATTATATTGAGATATTGAAAATATACTTATATTCACATGCATGACTGTATATCTCCTGTGCAATATCCCTTACATGGACACACACACCTCCATTGGTCAGTTTGTAAGAGTTCATACATTAAAAGGTAATTTCTTTCCTCACTCACTTGTTTTTTCCTTTTTGTAGCCCTTTAATGCAAATTAGATAACTAAATATGAAATCAAATAATTCAAAATATATAAACACATGTTATCAACTGAAAAGTTTGGGAGGTGATTTCTTTGCCCCTCTCTTCACTCTTAAACCTAAGACACAGATACGTACACATATATTCTTATTCATGTCTGCCTGTATATAATTCCCTTTGTTTTGCATAATTAAGCAGCGAGAAAGGTCACATTTTCGTGGAAAAATCGACGATAACCTAAGTCAACGAAAACCTAAATTTTATTGTAGTTGAGAAGACGAACGAGAAAGCGAAATGGAAGAGATGAATACAGGACTTTGTTCTCTTCTTTGACGATACCAGCTGTCGTTACAGCAGTTAATTGTTAAAATCGAAATGGATGGATATAAAGATAGACGTTTTAAATGCAATTGTCGTTCCTCTATTTAATGGTACCCAACTGACTTTCTAGAAGTCATATAACGATAACCGCTACCACCTGTAATGGTAGCAGCTGACTTTATAGCAGATATTTAAAATGAGAGGCAGAGGGAGAGAGATATGAAGATAGTCGTTCCCATCTTCATAGCAGTAGTTTAAACGAGAAAGAGAGAGAGACAAAAAAAAAAAATTCCTATCGTCAGTTGTACCACCTGTCTACATAACGGATTTTTAAAAGAAAAAGAAAGGACAGGAATTCAAGCAACTTAATTCTCACTGTAGTCTTCTGTTGCCCACGTTTAGGAAGTGTGTGTTGGTGTGTGTGTGTGTGTGTGTGTGTGTGTGTGTGTGTGTGTGTGTGTGTGTGTGTGTGTGTGTGTTTATTCATTATTTCTGACTCTCAGTCTATTAGTTGCTGGTCTGTCAAGGTCTGATAATGTTAGCGTGGAGAGCCTGACCAAATCTCCCGCTATACAAACATCCTGTTAATTATCTTCGATGTCACCAGCGTCTGTACAGCAACAGTTCAATGTCGTGCTTTTACACTCTACAACAAACATCATCTATTTGATATCGCTTAAAATATCAACGACTTTTGTCCACATGGCGGCCTGATGGAAAATTTAGCAATAAAACCTTGATAGTTTGAGAGTTTATGGCAGTTAAAATTTTATTTGAGACAACTAAAATTTTTATTAATTTGAGCTCAGGGATGTGGACTGCTCCTTAGAAATACGTGTATGAGTGGGCTTCTGTTGGTGACTGAAACTTGTTCTCTGTTCCTTTAGATAATAAAGGTTAGTACATTGAATTGTACTAACAAACTTTGACTCGCAGTTCTTTCTCAGTAGCACCACCAAAGGGGAACAATTACGCAGATAAATGCTCTTTCAGCAGCAGTACACTCCCCTTACTGAGTTCTGACAGTCGTGAACAGAAATCTTGGCCAACACAGGCCCCTCGCTTGTAGGGTCATGGGATGGAGTGTTAATAGGCACACTTCATCATAAATATAATATACAATATACTACAATCTCATCGCTGAGAAAGGTTTATAGAGGAACATCACGTGACCTAACTATTCATGTCAGGAGAACGATTACAGTGTAAAGATTTGTGTGAGTGCGGCTTCTATTAAGTGTTCTGTACTAAGTTTTTCTAACAGTACTATTAGTTGTCCAGCACCAGTATGGTCCACTGGTAAAGACTCAAGTAACAACAATGTGAAGTAAATACAATTTTAAGAATCCGAATGCTAAAACACAGGGTTGTCCATGGGACATATTTTTCTATCCCATCCCATTCCATGGCAATTTATGCCTGTCCCATCCCATCCCATCCCATGGGACGTTTTCCATGGGATTCCCATTCCTATGGACAACACTGCTAAAACAGTATTTGTAGTTTTCAGTACGGATTTAACTGTGTGAATCATACCAGGGCCGTTATGGTCTTTCCCACACATTTATTTATCCTTCTACTGGTACAAGAAGGGGCTAAATAGCATCTTATAGATTTACTTAAAAGAATCAAAAGTTTCGTGAGCACGTGTATTCAACATTGTTAATAAATACAATAAATAATGTAGTTTCTTGAATCAATTAAAGGAGAACATTTGCTGAATCACAGCAGCTTAGTGTCTGTACTCACTGACAAAGTGACATTTCTTAATGAAATTAAAATATAATTTAGCATGTTACAGTAGTATTAGTAGTATTAAAATTGCAAATAGGAGACATACTAGTCCTATAACTTATTTCAAACATTTATTCTTTAATAACCGCCACGTCGACAACGCAAGATAATTGAGCTTCGCGCTGACGTCACGTGATTAGCGACGTCTATTTAAACAGTTGTCTTCCCCACACTACAGACAGTGACAACCTAACGACGACGTCTGTCGAGGTTAACATCGCCGTTACTGGCTTTAAACGCAAGTAGACAAAAACACAGTTGTGTATGTTTCTTGCTTAACTCGTTGTATGTGAGTGTAATGGTACTAGTGTTATTAGGATTATTTATTTACAGATATATTTTATATTTTTGTACTTTGAAACTTCCGTTTCATTGAAGATTTGACGGAACAACAGTTTTGCATACTAGCTAAAAGTTCGTTTCCATATTTTCAACACCTTATTTAACACAGATGAGTGGTGACTGGATGAAAATAATGTAATGTGATTTTTTTTTATCTTAAAACAAGCGGTCTACCAATCACGATGACTAAACAAACACAGTTGTACCTAGCTGTCATCTTGTTGCTGCTTTTCATAACACTGGAAGCGAGACACATTCACCATCACCATCATCACCGTCTGGCTCAAAGTCCATCAGTAAGAATATTTCTAGAAGGTTCTTGATAGCTAGATATCAGGATACTCTGTAATTGCTACTACAGTTATTAAGATACAGCAACAGGCTTTACAAAGTATATTAAATACTCTAATGTTGTTATGCCTTCTTACTCAGACCCTGTAGAAATCATTTAAATAAAGGTTTCAATGTTCGAAGTAAGAAAGTATACATAATCGTAAAGCACAAAATGTTTCGACGGAATACTTTATCTTCCGGTGGGCGACTGGGAGAATCTGACACGCATGCGCAGTGGTGGTGGACCTTAGAAGCAGGAGAATGTGAGAAGGACACTGATTGCTATCGCTGCTGATGTCTGGTGTAAAAGCCTGGTGTCGCTAAAACACGAAGATGCCACAAGAATGTGGTGTTAGCCATTGTGGCCAGCTTCATGTCCAACATCCTCCCTACAGTGAAGACCGCGAGAAATCCAGAGCCTCGCTTGCAGCGGGCAGTGAACTGAGAAATAAGTACATGGACAGAAAAATGTGATCCCAAACCGCAGTATCCGGAGAAACATCCCAACTTTCACTCAACATGTTTGCTTTGTCATTCATCCGTGACCACTATTATCCCACTGTTACTGGTGTGTAACTTACTCTTCATATCAACATTTTAAACTAAGAAGAACATTTTCATATTGAGATTGAGTATAATGTTACTGAGGGCATAAATCCTCTGAAGCTGGCAAGGACATTCCATCTGTCAAATAGAAGAAAATCACAGCCTTTGATAGACAACTTGTGGACATCCTAAGTTTGTGTTAGTATTAGTAAAACCTTACAGTGTGACTAGAAGGTCAGTTTCGGAAAATGTTTTAATTGTTAATATAGAGAATTATACAAACACAGCGTCCTGATAAGACTTAAGAAGATTTGTACACACCGGACATAGTAAAGGTATAATGGTCAATATAGAACTTGGAAGCGTACCGGCCAATGGACTCAATTGTGGGTCAAGTGAGAGATGAGGTTACCGGCAATCATACCATTGGCGCGTGAGTGGACTTTCACAAGCGTGAAGTACAGGTGAGAAAATTCCCAATGGAGGAAGTAAGAAGGGAGTAAGATGGACAGATGTTCAGAATTTGCTGGCACACAGTCTATCACTGACGTCACGGTGTTGTAGAGATGTGACCAAGGGACAGACAACTCTCACTGTCAGTGACAGGCGCTAACACTAGAGCCACCGGACCGCCCAAGACAAGTAGGAAGGAAGAACGTCAGTGTCACGGACCGTCCGCGGACACGCGCATTCTTTCCACAAACCAAAATATTCTGATCGCTTGAGGGTGGGCGTACCTTCTTAGAGGCACGAATAATTATTCAATTCAAACACAATTTTAAATGAAACAAAGGCAAAGTATCAACAATCATAGATTCACTCCTTCATTCGCCACACAAGATATATTACCAATATATTATCATTCATCCAACGTACTATTAAAGTTAACAATAAAATTGATTCCCATAAATATTGTCACTGATGAAGTATTCCGCTGTCTCCGGAGCTGTCCTTTCTTGATGAATTACCAATGTTAATATCCACTGTATTATCGTATAAAAATGTTCGTTTTTGATGAAACATTAACCTTTTTATATTAAAGTCTTTGAGACCCTCCCAAGTCCTCTATTCTAATTAGTCCCACTAATCTTCTTTCCACGAAGTCTATTTATTATTAAAAATAAATTGTTTTTACGATACCGACAGTTTACAAGCAGAACGTCACGGACTTGCACATGCGGCCGCCTCCTAGGTGTTTGGCAGGATGATGTTAGATTAGCTGAAGGCCGGGAGGAAACCTTTCCTCCACCGGCGCTTACTCTCAGGCTGTTTGGAACTGTCCCTTCCAGGCGACAGATGGAGGTCGGTGCACCAGTCTTGCACCAAGTTTTCTGTTCTGGGACCGTTGTTTTCTCGCTTACGCCAGTGTGTGGTTTCTTGGCCCCACCAAAAAACTGTACTGCGGGATGCCCAAGCCACAGAGCTCCCCCACGGTGCGGACACGGACTACAGTGACTCACGACCTGTGAAGTACATCCACCTGTAGTTTACCCACGGTATTACTTCCCCGGTAATACTTATTCCGCTGTCGCAGCAGTAGCGAGAAAGTCCAGAGAAAAATCCACCAGCTCCAACTTCTGTTCCGCCGTCTGCTCTCTGCCCACAGTTTTTTTTTTTTTTTCTCTAACGTTATTTTCCTCTATCTTTTTCGTCACCATATTTTGACATCACAATTTACGTCATTTGCTCAAGGGCAAACAACTTCCAGCCCACTACCCTAGATCAGATCAACCACGGTTGTCGATCTTCCCTCATAACCCCCTCTACTAAGTACTTATCCGTTACAGTCAGACTAGAAAACCTTGGCAAAGGCTTCCTGCAAGTTATGACGGTCTGATGACGTGTTTTGTTGCTAGTTATGACGGTCTGATGACGTGTTTTGTTGCTAGTTATGACGGTCTGATGACGTGTTTTGTTGCTAGTTATAACGCTCTTTTGATCAAGTGTTTGGTTCGGTTTCAGTGCAGCGAGTCCGACGAAGATTGTCATGAATCTGGTAGTTGCTGCGATCTGTCTGACGAATGCACTTATCGACATGGTAAGTTTGGTGACACACTTGGTGATGTCTCCTCTTGTCACCATAGCTTAACACCTTACCTTCCATCTAACTCGCTCTTTCACGTCACAGCTGTTGGCTCTGGTGTCTGTACACCCGCATCGGAAAAAAACTATAGTCATACATTTTTAACATGTGTACTTTCAAGGCTTAACATGAGAGACAAAGAATTAATAACAGCTTTACCAAAAAATATAGACAAAATTACTTTAAGGAAAAAAAAACAATAAAAAGAGAACAAAAGTTACATATTTGGGACATTCAAGGAAGTATAAGTTTGTAGAATTTGTCACAAATATCTTAGGTCTTACAGCAGGTCTACTGTCAATCATTTTACACTGAAATGTCCCTCACTGTCTATTGTCTGTGTCTGTATGATGCCCCTATTTATGTGATTGTGTATCCGCCATAGTCCTCTCACTTTTCATTACCGACGTGACTCTAGACTCTAGAGACACAGATCATCGTCTCCTGGATGGTTTTAGACAAGCACATTAAACATAAAACATCCCCGTGGGATTATAGCTTCGAATAACTGGGAGTCGCCATGTACAACCATAGCATCTGCAAACTGTAACAACTGCGACACTAGCAAAACCTGCTTAACAAGCTTTTTTCCAAATACCAACCTTCATAGTAATACCCGTTCTAGTCTTAGGGGGAAAGACATGACCTCTGCCTGCTGACACAGAAATAAGGACCCAACATACGAGACTAAATTCCTGCAAAAACTGCTCTGACGTCTAGTCTGCAACATGTGACTATCAATAGTCACAATCACCTCCCTGATGACTCCCCTTCTGTCAAAACTTCATAAACGTTTTGCCATGTGACTGACCACACACCACGTGACTGACCACACACTATAAACGATTGTGGAGGGAGGCCAGGAAAGGAAGGAGGTGGCTGGTGAAAGTAAGCAAGAGTGAGCTGACCTACCATTGCACGCTGCGGCTCACCTCAGCCACTGTGGAAACCGTTGTTACATGTTGCAGCCATCCAACACCTCTAGACATGTACACAGATAAGCCACTGACCTGACAGTTCTCACTTTTGTTTTTAAGGTGATAAATATTGTGGTGCGAGCATGTACAGATAGTGGACATCTAACTCACATCAACATGCTTTCTAACTTTGTACACCAGTGATTTTTTAATTTTAATTTTGCAGGAGAAAGCTTTCCTCGCTGCTATCTACATCCCTTGAAAGTAAATACAGGTAACATTTAGACCTCTTTCCGTGAATGTTCGTATATAAAAACAATTAATTTTTTGGGATATGTATATAATAAAAGGAGAGTATTCAGATATAAGGATTAAGTATGTAGCACTAAGATTTACCTAGTTATTTCAAAATTCCAGCCAGAGAGACCTTGGCAACATGAGTCTGACTCATAATGTAGTGTCAATGAGGACGCCTTCATTGGTGGGAGCAGAAAAAGTAGAAGCAGGTAAAAGAACTGGTACAATCTCGTCTGTTGTGGGTGGGTACAGCTGCTGCCCTCTAGTTGCCGATTGTCTGGTAATATCTGAAGTCTTGTACATGGCACTGACACATTCTATTGTGTGGTTGCCCATGTAATCCGAGAACACGGTCAGTGGTGGGTCTTGTGTCCCGTTGGTTGGTCCAATTGTTGATTACAGGTCACAGGTCCAGCAGCACGAATCTGTCCAAACCTTAGCAATTACACTGAAAACATATAAGACGTATCTCCTTCTTTCTTTTTTTTTTTTCATCGAGAACTCAACTTTTATCTATCATGCTCGACTTCACAACGTACACTTACTATACACACAAAAGACGTTGCCTGCCAAAGGTGTGCTGTAAACAAATAAACAAGCAAACTGATGCAAGGATGAAACTATTCCATTGAATGAGAAACCTGTCCCTGTCTAAAATAAAAATAGTAATAATATAATATATTAGTGCTATTATATATATAATATATATAAATAAAATAAATAAAAAATAAATATATATATTAGTGCTATTATATATATAATATATATATAAAATAGTAATAATAATTTTCATAATTTCATAATTCCGATGCCCAGGAGTGACTCTGTAATATTTGTTGTATGACCTCGGGATAGTAGGATATTACAACTGTGGTGTAGAAAATATTACTTCTACTCAACCTTTGGTTATTAACAATTCTCGGTACTATTTACAGAAATGACCCTTTGACACTGCGATCGTGAATAATGGGTAACTATATGTTGAATACATAAGTAGTTATGTTTGGTTTAGAAACTATTGCAAATGAAAGCACTTCTTGTCATCTAAACTATATCTTTGACGATACTTTGAATAACAACTACACCTAAAGTCTTGCATTTTGCTCTCAAACCAACAGGGCCAAGAATCGGCAAATAGTCCACGGTGATGTCGACAGAATAACAAGTGAATAATGTCAATGCTACAACTGACCATTGGATGCTTGATGTACCCAAATAGTAACAACAACAACAGGTTGCGTCTGCCTACTGTCCGATTCTGGGATGTTAACGAATCGCACGAGTGTAAGGTCACCGAGTTCAAAGGTGACTTTAAATTTATGCATTGAGCGATTTTCACTGTATTTCTCGAGTGTTCTGTTCGTTCAAGAAATTAAAGGAAAAAATAAATTCCATTTAAAGCAAACTGTGCTTCTGTGACTTTTGTTATTAATGTGTATGTGTCTGACAAAATACAAACTTCCTCAGAATTGGAAAGTATATTGTAGAACAACGGTGGTGGTGCAAGGAGCGATGGCGACGTTAAAGGTAGAAGGTGTCGTCTTTAGCATGTGTGTAGTTGTTGGGGTGTTGGGTTTTGGGAGACCACACTTTTTTCGGAGCCACCTTTCCTGTAAAAACAAGCACATAACATTCTCCTTTCTCAACCCTTTACGGAATCAGGTACCCATTTCCAACAACTGGGTGTTCATAAAATTAGAAGAACCACATATTTTTCTTTAAAGTGATGTAACAGAGAAACGTGATTAACTGCATCCTCTTCCTACATGAACAACAGAGGGGAGGCGGATTGGCTGGTAGTTCGAGCAGTGGTTCTTAACCGGGGTTCGATCGAACCCTAGGGGTTCTGTGAGATGGCCTCAGGGGATCGGCAGAACGTCTGCCACGGAGGTCAAGACACACCCGCAATTCGTGATGACACTAAAGAAGGGTTCGGTGAATGTCCATATGAAACTGGTGGGTTCGGTACCTCAAACAAGGTTAAGAACCACTGAGTTAGAGGGTTTAAAGGAACGCAGGTTCGAGACCCGTGTAGCGCAGCTCCCTTACCCAAGTGAACCCAGCTGACGGGAATGAGCACCTGACCAAAATGTATTATTTCCCTTTGGCAATTATTAGAAATAGCAGGAATTTATTTATTTATTTATTTAGTTATTTATTTTCAGTCGAGGAAGAGGCTGTGGTTTGTGTGCCTTCTCAGAAGTTGTTGTCGTTTTGAGACAGTGATTTCAGAGGCCTGAATAAACCTTGGAAGTGTCTGCCTGGAGCCTGCATGTTGTCATATTGCAACTTTCAAGAGGATGCTGTCTGGGTATATGGCTCAGCTCAGGGATGTGGACTGCTCCTTAGAAATACATGTATGAGTGGGCTTCGTGTTGGTGACTGAAACTTGATTCTCTGTTCCTTGAGATAATAAAGGTAGTACATTAAATATTGTACTAACAAACTTTGACTCGCAGTTCTTTCTCAGTAGCACCACCAAAGGGGAACAACTACGCAGATAAATGCTCTTTCAGCAGCAGTACACTCCCCTTACTGAGTTCTGACAGTCGTGAACAGAAATCTTGGCCAACACAGGCCCCTCGCTTGTAGGGACATGGGATGGAGTGTTAATAGGCATACTTCATCATAAATATAATATACAATATACTACACTCTCATCGCTGTGAAAGGTTTATAGAGAACATCACGTGACCTAACTATTCATGTCAGAAGAACGATTACAGTGTAAAGATTTGTTGTAAGTGCGGCTTCTATTAACTGTTTCTTGTACTAAGTTTTCTAAGTACTTTTTTTACTTTGTCAGCACCAGTATGGTCCACTGGTAAAGACTCAAGTAACAACAATGTGAAGTAAATACAATTTTAAGAATCCGAATGCTAAAACACAGGGTTGTCCATGGGACATATTTTTCTATCCCATTCTATCCCATGGCAATTTATGCCTTCACATCCCATCCCATCCCATCCCATCCCATCCCATCCCATCCCACCCCATGGGACGTTTTCCATGGGATTCCCATTCCTATGGACAACACTGCTAAAACAGTATTTGTAGTTGTCAGTACGGATTCAACTGTGTGAATCATACCAGGGCCCGTTATGGTCTTTCCCACACATTTATTTATCCTTCTACTGGTACAAGAAGGGGCTAAATAGCATCTTATAGATTTACTTAAAAGAATCAAAAGTTTCGTGAGCACGTGTATTCAACATTAATAATAAATACAATAAATAATGTAGTTTCTTGAATCAATTAAAGGAGAACATTGTCTGAATCACAGCAGCTTAGTGTCTGTACTCACTGACAAAGTGACATTTCTTAATGAAATTAAAATATAATTTAGCATGTTACAGTAGTATTAGTAGTGTTAAAATTGCAAATAGGAGACATACTAGTCCTATAACTTATTTCAAACATTTATTCTTTAATAACCGCCACGTCGACAACGCAAGATAACTGAGCTTCGCGCTGACGTCACGTGATTAGCGACTTCTATTTAAACAGTTGTCTTCCCCACACCACAGACAGTGACAACCTAACGACGACGTCTGTCGAGGTGAACATCGCTGTTACTGGCTTTAAACGCAAGTAGACAAAAGCACAGTTGTGTGTGTTTCTTGCTTAACTCGTTGTATGTGAGTGTAATGGTACTAGTGTTATTAGGATTATTTATTTACAGATATATTTTATATTTTTGTACTTTGAAACTTCCTTTTCATTGAAGATTTGACGGAACAACAGTTTTGCATACTAGCTAAAAGTTCGTTTCCATATTTTCAACACCTTATTTAACACTGATGAGTGGTGACTGGATGAAAATAATGTAATGTGATTTTTTTTATCTTAAACAAGCGGTCTACAATCACGATGACTAAACAATCACGGTTGTACCTAGCTGTCGTCTTGTTGCTGCTTTTCATAGCACTGGAAGCGAGACACATTCACCATCACCATCATCACCGTCTGGCTCAAAGTCCATCAGTAAGCACATTTCTAGAAGGTTCTTGATAGCTAGATATCATGATACTCTGTAATTGCTACTAAAGTTATTAAGATACAGCAACAGGCTTTACAAAGTATATTAAATACTCTAATGTTGTTATGCCTTCTTACTCAGACCCTGTAGAAATCATTTCAATAAAGGTTTCAATGTTCGAAGTAAGAAAGTATACATAATCGTGTAATACAAAATGTTTTGCACAAAATACTTCATCATCCGGTGGGCGACTGGGAAGATATGCACGCATGCGCAGTAGTGGAGGACCTTACAAGCAAGAGAGTGATGTGAAGGACACTGATTGCTATCGCTGCTGATGTCTGGTGTAAAAGCCTGGTGTCGCTAAAACACGAAGATGCCACAAGAATGTGGTGTTAGCCATTGTGGCCAGCTTCATGTCAAACATCCTCCCTACAGTGAAGACCGCGAGAAATCCAGAGCCTCGCTTGCAGCGGGCAGTGAACTGAGAAAGAAATTGAGAACGTGTATAATGTTACTGAGGTCATAAATCTTCTGAAGCTGACAAATAGAAGAAAAGCACCGCATTTGAAAGACAGCTTGTGGACATCTAGGAACTAGGAGACATCCTAAGTTTGTGTTAGTATTTGGTAAAACCTTACACTGAGACTAGAATGTCAGTCGCCCATATTTTTAAGTGCAAGATGCAACATGAAATTCTAAACTTTCAGCAGCTCCAGTATTTAACTTGTAGGATGATGTGAGTCCCTTGTGGCAGGTACAGATCCTTGGATGTCAGCACATCTGATCTTCTTCTCTGTGACCTAGTGTATGCACATTGTGGTTCAACATGTGCATCGTTAAGATTTTACTTTATTATTAAGGACGAAGGACAGTTTCCTTACAGGACATTACAATTTCAACACGAGTGATATAAAAAGTCAAAATTAATCAAGAGAAATAATGAAGGTTGTTACAACAATAGTGAAACACTTTAGAGTCTGTTCCAGACAAGCAATCCTCTAGGCAGGGTGTAGCTCTCATCCGTCCAACACTTTAATGTCTTGATCACCGACTTCAACTAATGATGTGTTTGGTTCGGTTTCAGTGCGTCAAAACCGGCTACCCATGTGACGTGTCTCCTTGTTGCTCCCGAGATGACTTGTGTTTTCCAGACGTCAAAAGTAAGTTTGGTGACACACTTGCTGACGTGTCTTCTTGTCACCATATCCTAACACCTCACCTTACACCTAACTCACACTTTCTTGGCACAACTGGTGGTTTCTAGTGTCTGTAACATTTTCACCTGTATCACCACTTGCTGTAGTCTTATACTTTAAACACGCCTACTTTCAAGTCTTGACATAAAAGATAAAGAAATAATGATAACTTGACGAAAAATGAGAGTCAAAACGTTGTCTGTATGATGCCCCTATTGATGTGATTGTGTATTTGGATGGTTTTAGAGAAGCACATTAACGGAATTTGAAATGTAATTTCATTACACGGAAAACATGGGATTATAGCTTGAATAACTGGCAGTCACCATGTACAACCAAAGCATTTGCAAATTGTAACAACAGCGACAATAGACAAAAAACCTGCTGAACTGGCTTTGTTTTCAGGTTCCAACCTTCATAGTAGTATTCATTCTATTCTCCTGGGGGAAGGACATTTTATTGCTTGCTAACACAGAAATAAAGACACAACATATGTCTGTGCTCTGACTTCTAGTCTACAACATGTGATCGTAACTATCAATAATCACAATCACCTCCCCGATGGCTCTTCTTTTCGTTTAAGTTTTCCATGTGACTGACCACAAATCATGTGACTGACCACACACCACGTGACTGACCACACACCACGTGACTGACCACACACCACGTGACTGACCACACACCACGTGACTGACCACACACTATCAACGATTGTGGAGGGAGGCCAGGAAAGGAAGGAGGTGGCTGGTGAAAGTAAGCAAGAGTGAGCTGACCTACCATTGCACGCTGCGGCTCACCTCAGTCACTGTGGAAACCGTTGTTACATGTTGCAGCCATCCAACACCTCTAGACATGTACACAGATAAGCCACTGACCTGACAGTTCTCAGGTTTGTTTTTAAGGTGATGATGGTTGTGGTACTGGCATGTACAGATAGTAAACATCTAACTGACATCAACATGCATTCTGACTTTGACTGCCAGTGATTTTTTAATAATTTTGCAGCAAGCGCTAAACGTGTCTGCAAGCAATTTTCACTTACGAAGATTTTACGAAGGTAACATTACGAATTTGTGTGCGAATTTTTTTGAATATTAATAAATATATCGGAAGAAAAATATATAAAGGATTAAAAAAAGGAATGTATTAAGATTTGAGTAGCTAGTATGTTGTACTAGTATGGTTTACCTAGTTCTTTCAAAAGTCCAGCCCTAGAGACCTTGAGAACATTTCTGACTCATAATGTAGTGTCAATGTTGACGCCTTCATCGCAGTACACAAATAAAAAAAAGTAGAAGCAGGCGAAAGAACTGGTGCAATAGTAGTTTATAGGTGACAGAGCCCTGCAGCACGAATTAAGGTGTCCAAACCTTAACAACTGCACTGAAAACTGATAAAAATCAGCACTTTCTTTTATTTTCATAGCCTCGAGTAATAACGTGTATCTCATACTTTTCTTTCTTAAGAACACTAGCCATAACGCATTGCCTTCCTCTGATGTGGTGAAAAAAACAAACAAACCCACCAGCCAAAAAAAAAAACAAACAAACAAGCAAGCAAACACACAAACACACAAATAAACAGGTGAAACAATTAAACTATTAAATTTACTGAGAGACACCTCCTGACCTGAGAATATTAAGACATTACAAACATTTTGTAGAAAATATTACTTCCACTCAACCTTTATTTTTAAACGATTTTCTGAGTTGTTTACAGCATTAAAACTTTTAAGTTTGTAATCGTGAGAAATCGGTAACTATTTGTTGACATGACTTAAATAGTTATGTTTATATTAGAACTTAGTGCAAATGTCACACTTTTAATGACAATTACACCAAATGTTTTGCATTTTGTTCTCACGCCAGCGGGTAGATGGACGGACCTTCTCAGAATACAAACGGACTAATGTCACCTGCTACCAATGAGTATTGGATGCTGGATGTAGCCAATAGTAACAACAACAGGGTGCGTCTGCCTACTGTCCGATTCTGTGATGTCAACTAATAATAGGAAGTCATCGCACGAGTATAAGATCACCGAGTTCAAAGTTGTATCTAAATTTATTGTATTTGCATGCATTTAGAGGTTTGTCTGTGTTTCTCTATTGCTGTGTTTGTTCAAGAAATTCAACAATAAAATAAATTCCACTAAAAGTAAACTGGTCTTGTGTGACTTTTGTCACTAATGTCTGTGTGTCTGACAAAATACAAAATTACTAAGCACGGGAAAGCATACTGCAGATCATAAATCTCAAATACTTGTTTGAGAGGCTGGTTGTATGACAGAACATAACACCACAGTGTCATCAGCCAGTCACGTTTGACTGAATTCAAGTTCCACCTTTCCAGTCACACCCCCACCCCTTCACTCTCATCACCTGAGCAACAGTAATCGTACAAAGCTAAAAGACGAAGGTTAAAGATAGTTTTTAAAAACTCTATTTGGAATTATCGCCTGCAATATACTGTTAAAGTTTAGTGATAGACCATTTGGCAAGTACTTTAGGTAAAATCAAAATTAAAATTAAAGGTGTCCTCATGTAAAACTATCGTGATTTCTCTTAGAAGAATTCACTGAATGCTAAACCCCTAACTGGAGGACCATCTGTGACAGGGAGCTGAGGCTGGTGTGATAGCAAGGACACTGTTTGTCTTTGTGGGGGAAGGGAAGATGAAGCAGGAGTACCTGGAGAAAACTGCCATTGGCCAGACCTACCAAAATTAAGAAAAGGGTTCTAATGGGAAATTTGAACCAAGGATCTTTAGCAAATGATTTCTTCACTTCCCTACCGTAATCTCCAACATGGATGCATGAATACCAATAACTTTTCACGAATTTTGTGTATGGAGAAAGATTTTTTCGAAAAGATGACAAGCGTCAAGGGGTAGATAGCATCTTCCATACAGCTTAACCTTGTCAAAAGATAAATATTGCATCCCAATATAGTCCTTTAACTTCTGTTACGTGTTGTGAACTTTTATCTTTCAGTAACCACCACGTCTGCAGCTCGAAAATAAAACATTTTTGTTGGCATCACGTGACCATTGAGTTAAAGATGTCTGTGGAGGTAAATATAGAAGACTTTACTCGCAAGTCGATAGAAAACTATAGTTGGATTTTTTTTCGTTGTTTGTGTCTATTTAGACGCACAGTCATAGCTTTACCACGTACACTTCTTTTGAAGTGCCTAGACTTTTTTTAAATAACAGCATTAGGATTATTTAGTTTTATTTGTTTCGTTTCTCTTTTAATCGCTCATATGACAAATTAAGTAATCGTCCGTAATCCTTTGAAGAAAATGTCATACAATATAACTATGAAGCCGGACTGACTGACCCTCGCTAACAAGCTATACCTTAGCTTAGCGCCAAATCAGTCCGTTCCTCTTTGTTGTTTCAGTGAAGAGGACGGAAGTTCACAAGGGAGTTCACATGCTTTCGTTAGTCGGGTGCGTTTTTTTTTTTTTTTAACGTATCCTTACAACCATGCACCCGAACCTAGGCGACCTTGGAGTCCACTAAAGACCCTGATTTACTTGCTCTCACACTAAAGTGTCTTTTCAATCGGTGCATCAATTCCTACGGACCTTCACGCTTGTTCTTTCTCTGCTGCTGTGTCACGACTTCATGGACAGCACACAAATCTCTCTCGCACTAGTGATACCCGTTCACCTCATTCACACGACGAGGACACGGGTACGACACACTAGCACTCGTTGGCCCTAACAAGCTCGCACAGGTACTTAATGTTCAAAGACATAGATTTATGTACACAATTTACACATACAACTACTATATCTATCCTAACCTACCTACCTAGCCTATCAAACTCTAGCACCTAACTCCCTGGGGTTGGGAAAGAGAATGAGTGCCACGAGCCGCTATTTCCAGCGGACCAGAGTGCATTGCGGCACTAAGGTACTTCTGTAACTCAGTCTCTAAGGTCTACCTCCATACCCAGCGGGACAGGTCCGGGGCCGAAAAAACAGGTGCGAGCGTTTGGGTACTACGTCACCCGCTGTTGCTGTCTGTCTCACGCGACCACGCGTGGGTTGGAAGGGGATGCGGGGTGGCGGGACTAAGCGATGTCAGCAGTACGTACCCGCTAACCCAAACAAGCGCTCCCGCCGCAATTACAATATTGTCAGAAAATCTGCAGTTGAGTGTAAGGTTCGTACAGAGTTTACCAGATTTTTGTAAAAACCTCCTTCTGACATATCGCAGAACTGCATTAACCTGTATATCTATTGACAACATTAAAATGATGTAGCAATGTTTTCTTAAGATTTCCAAAACAATTCGAACCACGATGACAGCAGAAATCCGACTATATCAAGCTGTCGTCTGCTTGCTGTTCGCCATGGCATTGAAAGCTCAAGAGCTATCTTTACTCCCAATGGCTCCAACCAGAGTAGATGATATAAGTAAGCATCGACACACGGGTATCGAATCGGCTCTGTAAACACCCAGTTGTTGGACTTGGGTACCAGATTCCGTAAAGGGTTCAGGAAGAAGAGTGTGGTCTCCCAACACCCCAACAATTAAACACATGCCGAGAAATCACCTATTCTACCTTTAACGCCGCCATCGCTCATTGTACCACCAACAAACTACCACCACACCGAGTAGCAGAATGACAGTCAAAGTCTGGAAGACCGATACCATTTTTTGTTAATACACCCTAAATATACAATTCTACGGAAGAGATATACCCCACTCTATTACCAGAAATTCCCATCATCCTTTAAGGTTGACCTTTTGTGTAAGAACCTTAAGGGAAAAAGTAGCTATGAATAATGCCCTCTATAAAACAGAATGTCTGAAAATAAGGACATAATGTCAATGTACATATAATTACTAAGCATTGAATGTCCTTATACTGTTTATTATCTAGCTGAAACCCCAAACACAGCTGAAATGTTGACCACCCACTGTTAATATGCATGTAGGATACAATATAAGATGTTGATATGGACCAAATTTAGTTAGTTCATTCTCTTAGTGCATCAGGTTGCACACAAGGCCTCAACCAGAGTCCGCCACCGATGTCGATCGGCTGAAACCCGCTCTAGGTGACCCCATGTCCAGCCCTTTCCTTTCATCTCCCTTTCCACTGTTCTTCTCCAAGTTTCCTTTGGGCGGCCTCGTTTTCTTCGGCCGTCTGGAGTCCATCGCAGGGCGACTGTGGAGAGGTCTGCTGTCTGCTGGCAGAGCACATGAACATGGACCAAATGGCATCTTGAAAATTGAAAATTACATATGTAAGAACCTAGAGAGTAGAAACGTCAATAGAGTTGTCCTTTACTTAAAAACAATGTTTGTAAAGGAGATCTGTGTGGCCATGTGCATCACATGAGGTATAGATATAAATGTCTGATTATTATTATTTGACTATATACTATAAACCCTTAATACAAAGAATGTATGTTTATATAAAGCTACCCAATATTAATATGTATGTAACCAACAGCAGTTGATGTTGATGTGGGCCAGATAGCCTCATAAAACTGAATCAAAATATTTATTATTATTATTAACATACTGTCACACTATAAAAAGTGGAACTCAAGATAAACAAGGGAGGTCAAACAAGCTAATCACGAAAAGTATCTCTTAGTGAAGCCTGTCCCTGTGTTTCTTTGAACATTAAAAAAGCTTATTTTTCTCTTAAAAAGAAATATTTTAGTTAGCATTTTTTAATTCCTTCTATAAAGCTTCAATCTAGTGGTAAACACGCAATGTGGATTGTATATTTACTTGTGTACATTGTGTTATACCTACTGTCAGATGTTCTACGACAGACCTGGGCAAACGCCGGCCCGCGGGCCGGATCCGGCCCGCCTCCTGTCTCTGACCGGCCCGCCCGCTGGCCCGCCCTCCAGTATATATACTATATATAAAGTATTGGGTACAACTGAGTTAATTATATTAGTCCGGCCCTCTAAAACTATCCCAACTTCTCATGCGGCCCCTTGAGAAAATTAATTGCCCACCCCTGTTCTACGATAATAGATAAACAAGTTAAGAACATACCACATTATATTTAAAATATGATGTTTTACCCTCGAGCACCTAATCTCCATATTGTCTCCTCTCTTGGATAATACATTCACGCATCTTCAATGTCCCCATGTCATCAGTTGGGTGTATTTAGTCTGCAGTGGACAATATAATATTAAATTTATTATTAAGATAAGCAGATGTTATTTGGCTTCTATAAAGGATGCATAAATAAAATGAGAAAGACAATAGGATTGAACGAAATGAAGTAAAATAGGACGAGACACGCTTAATATGCACAACAACGGCTTTATTTGGGTCACAAATTCACAACAAAACATCCTTATAAAAACAGTCTTTATCAATAGATTACTTTGTTTATATATATTTATATATCGCAACATATTAATTACATTCCGCCGTTTTAACTGTATTAAGAAAAAAAACCTCATAAAAACTCTAAAAAGACTTAGAGAAACAAAAAGATTCAAACAATTAGAAACTCAAAAACAAAACTCAGGTGAAGAAATTCCACTCTTGTAACAAGTCTAGTCAGGGGCAGCAACACAGAGTCAAACAAGTTATACACAGAAACTACTCAGCCTCTTTCGTATCGGACATACATCGCAAATAAAAAAAAAAAAAATTACTCCTACAGTCGCTTGTTATAGTCAAAGGGGAACAACTACGCAGATAAATGCTCAGACAGCAGCAGTACACTCCCCTTACTGAGTTCTGACTGTCGTGAACGAAATTCTTGGCCAAGACAGGCCACTCGCTTGTAAGCACATGAGGATGGTGTGTTAACTAGCATACTTCACCATAAATATAATATAGAGTATACTACAATCTCATCACTGAGAAAGGTTTATAGAGGGACATCACGTGACCTAACTATTCATGTCAGGAGCACGATTGATTATTAATTATTGCAATGAAATACAGTGTAGAGATTTGTTTTGAGTGAGTGCGGCCTATATTATGTGTTTCTTGTACTAAGAAATAGTTTTTCAGTACCAGTATGGTCCACTGGTAATGTTTCAAGTAAACAGTGTGAAGTAAATATATTTGTAAGAATCCGAATAATAAAACAGTATTTGTAGTTGTCAGTACGGATTCAACCGTTTAAATTTTACCAGGCCCCGTTATGGTCTTTCCCACACATTTATTTATCCTTCTACTGGTACAAGAAGGGGCTAAATAGCATCTTATAGATTTACTTAAAAGAATCAAAACTTTCGTGAGCACGTGTATTCAACATTGTTAATAAATACAATAAATAATGCAGTTTCTTTAATCAATTCATTGTCTGAATCAGAGTAGCTTAGTCTGTGTACTCACTGACAAAGTCACCGTCGTTAATGAAGTTTAAACACAATAATAATGTTAAAGTAGTATTAAAATTGCAAAAAAGAGACATACTAGACCTAAAACTTCTTTTAAACCTTTATTCTTTAATAACCGCAACGTCGACAACGCAAGATAACTGAGCTTCGCGCTGACGTCACGTGATTAGCGACGTCGTTTCTAACAGTTGTCTTCCCCTCACTACAGACAATGAGAACCTAACGACGACGTCTGTCGAGGTTAACATCGCTGTTACTGACTTTAAACGCAAGTAGACAAAAGCACAGTTGTGTGTGTTTCTTGCTTAACTCGTTGTATGTGAGTGTAATGGTACTAGTATTATTAGGATTAGTTATTTACAGATATATTTTATATTTTTGTACTTTGAAACTTCCTTTTCATTAAAGATTTGACGGAACAACAGTTTTGCATACTAGGTAAAAGTTCGTTTCCATATTTTCAACACCTTATTAAACACTGATGAGTGCTGACTGGATGAAAATAATGTATTGGTTTTTTTTATCTTAAACAAAGCGGTCTACAAATCACGATGACTAAACAAAGACGGTTGTACCTAGCTGTCATCTTGTTGCTGCTTTTCATAAGCCTGGAAGCGAGACACATTCACCATCACCATCATCACCGTCTGGCTCAATCAGTAAGAACATTTCTAGAAGGTTCTTGATAGCTAGATATTATGATACTTTGTAATTGCTACTACAGTTATTAAGATACAGCAACAGGCTTTACAAAGTATATTAAATACTCTAATGTTGTTATGCCTTCTTACTCAGACCCTGTAGAAAGCATTTCAATATAGGTTTCAATGTTTGAAAAAAGAAAGTATACATAATCGTGTAATACAAAATGCTTTGAACGGAATACTTCATCTTCCGGTGGGCGACTAGGAGAATCTGACACGCATGCGCAGTGGTGGAGGACCTTTGAAGCAGGAAAGTGATGTGAAGACAATGATTGTTATCGCTGCTGATGTCTGGTGTAAAAGCCTGATGTCGCTAAAACACGAAGATGCCACACGAATGTGGTGTTAGCCATTGTTGCCAGCTTCATGTCAAACATCCTCCCTACAGTGAAGACCGCGAGAAATCCAGAGCCTCGCTTGCAGCGGGCAGTGAACTGAGAAAGAAATTGAGAACGTGTATAATGTTACTGAGGTCATAAATCCTCTGAAGCTGACAAATAGAAGAAAAGCACCGCATTTGAAAGACAACTTGTGGACATCTAGGAACTAGGAACTAGGAGACATCCTAAGTTTGTGTTAGTATTTGGTAAAACCTTACACTGAGACTAGAAGGTCAGTTTGGGGACCAGTCACCCATATTTTTAAGTTTTGAAATTCTAAACTTTCAGCAGCTCTAGTATCTCACTTGTAGGATGATGTGACTCTCTTATGGAAGATACAGATCCTTGGATGTCAGCACATCTGATCTTCTTCACTGTGAGCTAGTGTATGCACATTGTGGTTTAACATGTGCATCGTTAAGATTCTAGTTTATTATTAGCACGAAGGACAGTTTCCTTACAGGACATTACAATTTCAACACGAGTGACGTAAAAAGACAAAATTAATCAAGAGAAATCATGAAAGTTGTTACAATAAGAGTACAACACCATAGAGTCTTTTCCAGACAAGCAATCCTCTAGGCAGGGTGTAGCTCTCATCCGTGCAACACTTTAATGTCTTCATCACCGACGTCAACTAATGATGTGTTTGGTTCGGTTTCAGTGCGTCAAAACCGGCTACCCATGTGACGTGTCTCCTTGTTGCTTCCAAGATGACGTGTGTACTCCAGACCTCAGTATGTTTGGTGACACACTTGCTGACGTGTCTTCTTGTCACCATAGCTAAACACCTCACCTTACACCTAACTCGCACTTTCTTGCCACAGCTGGTGGTTTCTAGTGTCTGTAACATGTACACCTGTATCACCACTCGCTGTAGTCTTATATTTTAAACACGCCTACTTTCAAGGCTTGATATAAAAGATAAAGAAATAATGATAACTTGACGAACAATGAGAGTCAAAACGTTGTCGGTATGATGCCCCTGACTTTGATTGCCAGTGATTTTTCATAATTTTGCAGCAAGCGCTAAACGTGTCTGCAAGCGACGTAACATTTACTCTAAACCAAGGTAACATTACGAATTTGTGTGCGAATTTTTTTTGAATATTAATAAATATATCGGAGGAATAATATATAAAGGATTAAGAAAAGGAATGTATTAAGATTTGAGTAGCTAGTATGTTGTACTATTATGGTTTACCTAGTTATTTCAAGAGTCCAGCCCGAGAGACCTTGAAAACATTTCTGACTCATAATGTAGTGTCAATGTTGACACCTTCATCGCAGTACACAAATAAAAAAAGTAGAAGCAGGCGAAAGAACTGGTCCAATAGTAGTTTATAGGTGACAGAGCCCAGCAGCACGAAGGTGTCCAAACCTTAACGAATGCACTGAAAACTGATAAAAATCAGCACTTTCTTTTATTTTCATAGCCTCGAGTAAGACCATGTATCTCATACTTTTCTTTCTAAAGAACACTAGCCATAACGCATTGCCTTCCACTGATGTGGTGAAAAAAAAAAACAAACCCACCAGCCAAAAAAAAAAACAAACAAACAAACAAGCAAACACACAAACACACAAATAAACAGGTGCAACAATTAAACTATTAAATTTACTGAGTGACATCTCCTGACCTGAGAATATTAAGACATTACAAACATTTTGTAGAAAATATTACTTCCACTCAACTTTATTTTTAAACGATTTTCTGAGTTGTTTACAGCATTAAAACTTTTAAGTTGTAATCGTGAGAAATCGGTAACTATTTGTTGACATGACTTAAATAGTTATGTTTATATTAGAAATTAGTGCAAATGTCACACTTTGAATGACAATTACACCAAATGTTTTGCATTTTGTTCTCACGCCAGAGGGTAGATGGACGGACCTTCTGAGAATACAAACGGACTAATTTCACCTGCTACCAATGAGTATTGGATGCTGGATGTACCCAACAGTAACAACAACAGGGTGCGTCTGCCTACTGTCCGATTCTGTGATGTCAACTAATAATAGGAAGTCATCGAACGAGTATAAGATCACCGAGTTCAAAGTTGTATCTAAATTTATTGTATTTCCATGCATTTAAAGGCTT
This sequence comes from Pomacea canaliculata, assembly GCF_003073045.1. Lineage (NCBI taxonomy): Eukaryota > Metazoa > Mollusca > Gastropoda > Architaenioglossa > Ampullariidae > Pomacea > Pomacea canaliculata. Next base: position 41,815,151 of record NC_037591.1, on the reverse strand, counting down.
TCTCTGTGTTTCTCTATTGCTGTGTTTGTTCAAGAAATTCAACAATAAAATAAATTCCACTAAAAGCAAACTGGTCTTGTGTGACTTTTGTGACTGATGTCTATGTGTCTGACAAAATACAAAATTACTCAGCAAGGAAAGACATACATAATTCTCAAATACTTGTTTGAGAGGCTGGTTGAATGACAGAAAATAACACCACAGTGTCATCAGCCAGTCACGTTTGACTGAATTCAAGTTCCGCCTTTCCAGTCACACCCCCACCCCTTCACTCTCATCACCTGAGCAACAGTAATCGTACAAAGCTAAAAGACGAAGGTTAAAGATAGTTTTTAAAAACTCTATTTGGAATTATCGCCTGCAATATACTGTTAAAGTTGAGTGATAGACCATTTGGCAAGTACTTTAGGTAAAAACAAAATTAAAATTAAAGGTGTCCTCATGTAAAACTATCGTGATTCTCTTAGAAGAATTCACTGAATGCTAAACCCCCTAACTGGAGGACCATCTGTGACAGGGAGCTGAGGCTGGTGTGATAGCAAGCACACTGTTTGTCTTTTGTGGGGAAGGGAAGATGAAGCAGGAGTACCTGCAGAAACTGCCATTGGCCAGACCTACCAAAATTAAGAAAAGGGTTCTAATGGGAAATTTGAACAAGGATCTTTAGCAAATGATTTCTTCACTTCCCTACCGTAATCTCCAACATGGATGCATGAATACCAATAACTTTTCACGAATTTTGTGTATGGAGAAAGATTTTTTGAAAAGATGACAAGCGTCCAAGGGGTAGATAGCATCTTCCATACAGCTTAACCTTGTCAAAAGATAAATATTGCATCCCATATAGTCCTTTAACTTCTGTTACGTGTTGTGAACTTTTATCTTTCAGTAACCACCACGTCTGCAGCTCGAAAATAAAACATTTTTGTTGGCATCACGTGACCATTGAGTTAAAGATGTCTGTGGAGGTAAAATATAGAAGACTTTACTCGCAAGTCGATAGAAAACTATAGTTTGGATTTTTTTTCGTTGTTTTGTGTCTATTTAGACGCACAGTCATAGCTTTACCACGTACAACTTCTTTTGAAGTGCCTAGACTTTTTTTAATAACAGCATTAGGATTATTTAGTTTTATTTGTTTCGTTTCTCTTTTAATCGCTCATATGACAAATTAAGTAATCGTCCGTAATCCTTTGAAGAAAATGTCATACAATATAACTATGAAGCCGGACTGACTGACCCTCGCGAACACCATATACCTTAGCTTAGCGCCAAATCAGTCCGTTCCTCTTTGTTGTTTCAGTGAAGAGGATGGAAGTTCACAATTAGAATTTTCCACTAAACAAAGAGACTAAACGCCGTCAGCAGTACGTACCCGCTAACCCAAACAAGCGTTCCCGCCGCAATTACAATGTCAGAAAATCTGCAGTTGAGTGTAAGGTTCGTACAGTGTTTACCAGATTTTTGTAAAAACCTCCTTCTGACACATCGCAGAACTGCATTAACCTGTATATCTATTGACAACATTAAAATGATGTAGCACTGTTTTCTTAAGATTTCCAAAACAATTCGAATCACGATGACAGCAGAAATCCAACTATATCAAGCTGTCGTCTGCTTGCTGTTCGCCATGGCATTGAAAGCTCAAGAGCTATCTTTACTCCCAATGGCTCCAACCAGGGTAGATGATATAAGTGAGCATCGACACACGGGTATCGAATCGGCTCTGTAAGCACCCAGTTGTTGGACTTGGGTACCAGATTCCGTAAAGGGTTCAGAAAGAAGAGTGTGGTCTCCCAACACCCCAACAATTAAACACATGCCGAGAAATCACCTATTCTACCTTTAACGCCGCATCGTTCATTGTACCACCAACAAACTACCAACCACACGAGTAGCAGAATGACAGTCAATGTCTGGAAGACCGATACCATTTTTTGTTAATATACCCTAAATATACAATTCTAAGGAAGAGATATACCCCACTTTATTACCAGAAATTCCCATCATCCTTTAAGGTTGACCTTTTGTGTAAGAACCTTAAGGGAAAAAGTAGCTATGAATAATGCCCTCTATAAAACAGAATGTCTGAAAATAAGGACATAATGTCAATGTACATATAATTACTTAGCATTAAATGTCTTTATACTGTTTATTATCTAGCTGAAACCCCAACTGAAATGTTGACCACCCACTGTTAATATGCATGTAGGATAAAATATAAGATGTTGATATGGACCACATTTAGTTAGTTAATTCTCTTAGTGCATCAGGTTGCACACAAGGCCTCAATCACAGTCCGCCACCGATGTCAATCGGCTGAAACCAGCTCCATGTGACCCCATGTCCAGCCCTTTCCTTTCATCTCCCTTTCCACTGTTCTTCTCCAAGTTTCCTTTGGGCGGCCTCGTTTTCTTCGGCCGTCTGGAGTCCATCGCAGGGCGACTATGGAGAGGTCTGCTGTCTGCTGGCAGAGCACATGGACATGGACCAAATGGCATCTTGAAAATTGAAAATTACATATGTAAGAACCTAGAGAGTAGAAACGTCAATAGAGTTGTCCTTTACTTAAAAACAATGTTTGTAAAGGAGATCTGTGTGGCCATGTGCATCACATGAGATATAGATATAAATGTCTGATTATTATTATTTGACTATATACTATAAACCCTTAATACAAAGAATTTATGTTTATATAAAGCTACCACATATTAATATGTATGTAACCAACAGCAGTTGATGTTGATGTGGGCCAGATAAAACTGAATCAAAATATTTATTATTATTATTATTAACATACTGTCACACTATAAAAAGTGGAACTCAAGATAAACAAGGGAGGTCCAACAAGCTAATCACGAAAAGTATCTTTAAACAACACTTAGTGAAGCCTGTCCCTGTGTTTCTTTGAACATTAAAAAAGCTTATTTTTCTCTTAAAAAGAAATATTTTAGTTAGCATTTTTTAATTCCTTCTATAAAGCTTCAATCTAGTGGTAAACACGCAATGTGGATTGTATATTTACTTGTGTACATTGTGTTATACCTACTGTCAGATGTTCTACGAAGACCTGGGCAAACGCCGGCCCGCGGGCCGGATCGGCCGCCTCCTGTCTCTGACCGGCCCGCCCGCTGGCCCGCCCTCCAGTATATATACTATATATAAAGTATTGGGTACAATTGAGTTAATTATATTAGTCCGGCCCTCTAAAACTATCCCAACTTCTCATGCGGCCCCTTGAGAAAATTAATTGCCCACCCCTGTTCTACGATAATAGATAAACAAGTTAAGAACATACCACATTATATTTAAAATATGATGTTTTACCCTCGAGCACCTAATCTCCATATTGTCTCCTCTCTTGGATAATACATTCACGCATCTTCAATGTCCCCATGTCATCAGTTGGGTGTATTTAGTCTGCAGTGGACAATATAATATTAAATTTATTATTAAGATAAGCAGATGTTATTTGGCTTCTATAAAGGATGCATAAATAAAATGAGAAAGACAATAGGATTGAACGAAATGAAGTAAAATAGTACGAGACACGCTTAATATGCACAACAACGGCTTTATTTGGGTCACAAATTCACAACAAAACATCCTTATAAAAACAGTCTTTATCAATAGATTACTTTGTTTATATATATTTATATATATTAATTACATTCCGCCGTTTTAACTGTATTAAGAAAAAAAAAAAACCTCATAAAAACTCTAAAAAGACTTAGAGAAACAAAAAGATTCAAACAATTAGAAACTCAAAAACAAAACTCAGGTGAAGAAATTCCACTCTTGTAACTAGTCTAGTCAGGGGCAGCAACACAGAGTCAAACAAGTTATACACAGAAACTTTCTACTCAGCCTCTTTCGTAGCAGACATACATCGCAAATAAAAAAAAAAAAAATAATGTCACAGTCGCTTGTAATAGTCAAAGGGGAACAACTACGCAGATAAATGCTCTGACAGCAGCAGTACACTCCCCTTACTGAGTTCTGACTGTCGTGAACGGAATTGTTGGCCAACACAGGCCCCTCGCTTATAGGCACATGAGGATGGTGTGTTAACTAGCTCACTACATCATAAATATAATATACAATATACTACATTCTCATCACTGAGAAAGGTTTATAGAGGAACATCACGTGACCTAACTATTCATGTCAGGAGCGCGATTGACACATAATTATTGCAATAAAATACAGTGTAGAGATTTGTTTTGAGTGAGTGCGGCTTATATTAAGTGTTTCTTGTACTAATTGATAGTTTGTCAGTAACAGTATGGTCCACTGGCAAAGTTTCAAGTAAACAGAGTAAAGTAAATATATTTGGAAGAATCCGAATGGTAAAATAGTAATTGTAGTTGTCAGTACGGATTCAACCGTTTGAATCTTACCAAGACCCGTTATGGTCTTTCCCACACATTTACATTCCTTCTACTTGGATAAGAAGACGCTAAATAGCATCTTATAGATTTACTTAAAAGAATCAAAACTTTCGTGAGTACGTGTATTCAACATTGTTAATAAATACAATAAATAATGTAGTTTCTTGAATCAATTCATTGTCTGAATCACAGCAGCTTAGTGTCTGTACTCACTGACAAAGTCACCTTCGTTAATGAAGTTTAAACACAATAAGCATGTTAAAGCTCTATTACAATTTCAAAAAAGAGACATACTAGACCTAAAACTTCTTTTAAACATTTATTCTTTAATAACCGCCACGTCGACAACCAAAGATAACTGAGCTTCGCGCTGACGTCACGTGATTAGCGACGTCGTTTCTAACAGTTGTCTTCCCCTCACTACAGACAGCGACAGCCTAACGACGACGTCTGTCGAGGTTAACATCGCCGTTACTGGCTTTAAACGCAAGTAGACAAAAGCACAGTTGTGTGTGTTTCTTGCTTAACTCGTTGTATGTGAGTGTAATGGTACTAGTATTATTAGGATTAGTTATTTACAGATATATTTTATCCTTTTGTACTTTGAAACTTCCTTTTCATTAAAGATTTGACGGAACAACAGTTTTGCATACTAGCTAAAAGTTCGTTTCCATATTTTCAACACCTTATTAAACACTGATGAGTGCTGACTGGATGAAAATAATGTATTGGTTTTTTTTTTATCTTAAACAAAGCGGTCTACAAATCACGATGACTAAACAAAGACGGTTGTACCTAGCTGTCATCTTGTTGCTGCTTTTCATAAGCCTGGAAGCGAGACACATTCACCATCACCATCATCACCGTCTGGCTCAATCTGTAAGAACATTTCTAGAAGGTTCTTGATAGCTAGATATTATGATACTTTGTAATTGCTACTACAGTTATTAAGATACAGCAACAGGCTTTACAAAGTATATTAAATACTCTAATGTTGTTATGCCTTCTTACTCAGACCCTGTAGAAAGCATTTCAATAAAGGTTTCAATGTTTGAAAAAAGAAAGTATACATAATCGTGTAATACAAAATGCTTTGCACGGAATACTTCATCTTCCGGTGGGCGACTAGGAGAATCTGACACGCATGCGCAGTGGTGGAGGACCTTTGAAGCAGGAGAGTGATGTGAAGACAATGATTGTTATCGCTGCTGATGTCTGGTGTAAAAGCCTGATGTCGCTAAAACACGAAGATGCCACACGAATGTGGTGTTAGCCATTGTGGCCAGCTTCATGTCCAACATCCTCCCTACAGTGAAGACCGCGAGAAATCCAGAGCCTCGCTTGCAGCGGGCAGTGAACTGAGAAAGAAATTGAGAACGTGTATAATGTTACTGAGGTCATAAATCCTCTGAAGCTGACAAGGACATTTCATCTGTCAAATAGAAGAAAAGCACCGCATTTGAAAGACAGCTTGTGGACATCTAGGAACTAGGAGACATCCTAAGTTTGTGTTAGTATTTGGTAAAACCTTACACTGAGACTAGAAGGTCAGTTTGGCACCAGTCACCGTATTTTTAAGTGCAAGATGCAACATGAAATCCTCCACTTTAAGCATCTCCAGTATTTAACTTGTAGAATGATGTGACTCTCTTATGGCAGGTACAGATCCTTGGATGTCAGCACATCTGATCTTCTTCACTGTGACCTAGTGTATGCACCTTGTGGTTCAACATGTGCATCGTTAAGATTCTAGTTTATTATTAGCACGAAGGACAGTGTCCTTACAGGACATTACAATTTCAACACGAGTGACATAAAAAGACAAAATTAATCAAGAGAAATCATGAAGGTTGTTACAACAATAGTAAAACACTTTAGAGTTTGTTCCAGACAAGCAATCCTCTAGACAGGGTGTAGCTCTCATCCGTCCAACACTTTAATGTCTTCATCACCGACTTCAACTAATGATGTGTTTGGTTTGGTTTTAGTGCGTCAAAACCGGCTATCCATGTGACGTGTCTCCTTGTTGCTTCCAAGATGACGTGTGTGTTCAAGACGTCAAAAGTAAGTTTGGTGACACACTTGCTGACGTGTCTTCTTGTCACCATAGCCTAACACCTCACCTTAACCTAACTCACACTTTCTTGCCACAGCTGGTGGTTTCTAGTGTCTGTAACATGTACATCTGTATCACCACTTGCTGTAGTCTTATAATTTAAACACACGTACTTTCAATGCTTGACATAAAAGATAAAGAAATAATGATAACTTGACGAAAAATGATACTCAAAACGTTGTCTGTATCATGCCCCTGACTTTGATTGCCAGTGATTTTTAATAATTTTGCAGCAAACGCTAAACGTGTCTGCAAGCGACGTAACATGTACTTTACACAAAGGTAACATTACGAATTGGTGTGCGAATTTTTTTGAATATTAATAAATATATCGGAGGAAAAATATATAAAGGATTAAGAAAAGGAATGTATTAAGATTTGAGTAGCTAGTATGTTGTACTAGTATGGTTTACCTAGTTATTTAAAGAGTCCAACCCGAGAGACCTTGAGAACATTTCTGACTCATAATGTAGTGTCAATGTGGACACCTTCATCGCAGTACACAAATAAAAAAAGTAGAAGCAGGCGAAAGAACTGGTGCAATAGTAGTTTATAGGTGACAGAGCCCAGCAGGACGAAGGTGTCCAAACCTTAACAAATGCACCGAGAACTAATAAAAATCAGCACTTTCTTTTATTTTCATAGCATAGAGTAATAACATGTATTTCATACTTTTCTTTCTAAAGAACACTAGCCATAACGCATTGCCTTCTACTGATGTGGTGAAGAATAAACAACAACAAACCAACCAACCAAACAAACAAACAAGCAAACACACACACACAAATAAACAGGTGCAACAATTAAACTATTAAATTTACTGTCAAACATCTTCTGACCTGAGAATATTAAGACATAACAAACATTTTGTAGAAAATATTACTTCCACTAAACCTTTATTTTTAAACGATTTTCTTAATTGTTTTTAGCATTTAATCTTTTAAGTTGCAATCGTGAGAAATCGGTAACTATTTGTTGACATGACTTAAATAGTTATGTTTATATTAGAACTTAGTGCAAATGTCACACTTTGAATGACAATTACACCAAATGTTTTGCATTTTGTTCTAATGCCAGAAGGTAGATGGACGGACCTTCTCAGAATACAAACGGACTAATGACACCTGCTACCAATGAGTATTGGATGCTGGATGTAACCAAATAGTAACAACAACAGGGTGCGTCTGCCTACTGTCCGATTCTGGGATGTCAACGAATCATAGGAAGTCATCGCACGAGTATAAGATAATCGAGTTCAAAGGTTTCTCAAAATTTATTGTATTTCCATTCATTTCAAGGCTTTCTCTGTATTTCTCTATTGCTGTGTTTGTTCAAGAAATTTAACAATAAAATAAACTTCAGTAAAAGCAAACTGGTCTTGTGTGACTTTTGTCACTAATATCTATGTGCCTGACAAAATGCAAAATTACTCAGCACGGGAAACTGCAGAACATAAATCTCAAATACTTGTTTGAGAGGCTGGTTGTATGACAGAACATAACACCACAGTGTCATCAGCCAGTCACGTTTGACTGAATTCAAGTTCCGCCTTTCCAGTCACACCCCCCCCCCCACCACCTCACTCTCATCACCTGAACAACAGTAATCGTTCAAAGCTAAAAGATGAAGGTTAAAGATAGTTATTAAAATATTGAGAACAAAAACTCTATTTGGAATTATAGCCTGCAAGATACTGGTAAAGTGGAGTGACAGACCATTTGGCAAGTACTTTAGGTAAAAACAAAATTAAAATTAAAGGTGTCCTCAGGTAAAACTATCGTGATTTCTCTTAGAAGAATTCACTGAATGCTAAACCCCTAACTGGAGGACCATCTGTGACAGGGAGGTGATGCTGGTGTGAAAGCAAACACACTGTCTGTCTTCGTGGGGAAAGTGCCTTCATTTAGATGAAAGGAAGGGAAGATGAAGCAGGAGTACCCGCAGAAAACTGCCATTGGCCAGACCTACCAAAGTTAAGAAAAGGGTTCTAATGGGAAATTTGAACCAAGGATCTTTAGCAAATGATTTCTTGACTTCACTATCGTAATCTCCAACATGGATGCATGAATACAATAAAAATTAAATGACAAAGACAATAGGATTGAACGAAATGAAGAAAAAATAGGACGAGACAAGCTTAATATGCACAACAACGGCTTTATTTGAGTCACAAATTCAGAACAAAACCTCTTCATAAATTTTTTTTATCAATCTTTACCAATCGATTAGTTTTTATATATTTATATATCTCAACTTATTAATTACATTCTGCCATTTTAACTGTATTAAGAAAGAAAAAAAACCTCATAAAAACTTTAAAAAGACTTAGAGAAACAAAAAGATTCAAACAATTAGAAACTCAAAAACAAAACTCAGGTGAAGAAATTCCACTCTTGTAACTAGTCTAGTCAGGGGCAGCAACACAGAGTCAAACAAGTTATACACAGAAACTACTCAGCCTCTTTCGTAGCGGACATACGTCGCAAATAAAAAATAAAAAAAATTACTCCTACAGTCGCTTGTAATAGTCAAAGGGGAACAACTACGCAGAAAAATGCTCTGACAGCAGCAGTACACTCCCCTTACTGAGTTTTGACTGTCGCGAACAAAATTCTTGGCGAACACAGGCCCCTCGCTTGTAGGCACATGAGGCTGGTGTGTTAATAGGCACACTTCATCATAAATATAATATACAATATACTACAATCTCATCACTGAGAAAGGTTTATAGAGGAACATCACGTGACCTAACTATTCATGTCAGGAGCGCGATTGATTATTAATTATTGCAATAAAATACAGTGTAGAGCAGCGGTTCTCAACCTTTTACTTGTGACGCCCCCCCCCCTGACGAACACCGGTACGTCCGCGACCCCCCTTAGCCAGCTAGGTCGGTGGAAGAGCGGGAGAGCCTTAGCTAACCTCGAACGCCGCGTCGAGGAAAATCAACAACGGAAGAACAAAGTTCGTATCTGCAAAAAGTATAACTGTTAATGAAATTTTACTAAAGCAAAATTCTGCGGTGCTAATAATATTATTTTATTAATTTTATTGGACACTCTCTTTGATTAATGAGAAGGTTGAGCCTGCTTGCTGTTGCATAGAGAAGCGAACTGTGTGCGATGTTCGTACCCACTGCTATTGCCGCAGCTCAGACTCTGCGTCCACACGATTTCTGTATTTCGACTTCAGTGCTGCCAATGCTGAAAATCCTTGCTCACACACATACGAAGTTGAAAATGTTAGAACTTTCATTGCTTTCTCAGAAAGCACCGTTGACGCTAATCCAGAATGTTGGCACTGGTGTTGTTTGGAAGACCATTTTCAGGGATTGATCACTCTAAAGGTCGATGAGCTGCTCTTCTTCTTCCGTGGACAACCCGCTTGTGCTAGGATCAGCCAGAAATGGATTACGAATCCAATCGTATTTAGTCACATCAGTTTCAGCGAAGTAATGCTGAAACCTTTCTTGCAGTCCATTTAGATGGGCAATAATTACCCTTCTTCACCTGATCAAGATTCAAGTTGTCAGCCTTGCACTTACACAAGCACGGAAACAATATCAAAATATTTTCTTGGCGTATCTTTTGCGCACCACAACGAAATTTTTCGGACGAAAGCATTCATCTTGTCAGTTGTTTGTAATATGGTGGTGTCTTTCCCTTGCAGAGACGTATTCACAACGTTCAGCTTCTCAAATATGTCCGATAAACATGTCATTAGCAGCAGCCATCGGTCGTTCTTAAGCCCCCACCCCGCACTGTCTGGTCATGGGCTTCTTTCAGGGACCTAGGCTCCGGTGCATAGGCGGTCTTAACTCGAGTTAAGACCGCAGTTAAGCCAAGCACGCTGTCTTAACCTAAGACGCCTGCTAAGCGCGGTGCAAATGGGCCGATCTCACTCGCTAAGCAAGCGTCTTAGTCTTAAATTTGAGACTGTCCCCCCAGGCTTAACTCCTTGCTTAGCCGCGACACGCTGCTTACGCATGACCGTACGGCGGCTTTCGTAGTAACAGTGGCGCTTGATCGTGTTGTTTACTGAGTTGCCCTGCGTATACCATTGACAGATACAGATTTTTCACTACTTCAGCGATCCATCAAATCCATTTGAAATGTATGACGTCGATTTGTTTCATCGTTTTCGATTCCGTCGAGCGAACATAACAGTGGAAAATGATTTCGACCATCATTTTCAACGAAAGACTCTATTCCGCCTTTGCTGCAGGTAAGACTATAGTCACCACCACTATATAAATATATAATTAATAAGTGTAATTGACAGCATTACGTTAAAAATATTTAATAATGTTAGCATGACTTCAAAATATAATCACATAACAAAACAATGGCGTATAACTTAAAGGGATACTAAAGGGTAGTGATAAGGCTGTGGCGACGGTCAAACGTTTCAAAACTATATTTAGTTACTAGTACAGAGCACGAGAGCAATACAGGAGAAATAAAGGATTCGTTTCTCACTTAATTACCACTTATTAGCACTATGTCGGTTGCCGATGTTCATAAAATCGAAAAAATCCAGTGAAATCGACCCTTGTGTCTTCCGCCGGTAGCCACGATATCTTCCGAGATGAGTCAAGCAGACGAGTCTTTTGTGACGTCAACAAACGACAGGAAGTGTCTGTGGTCATTGCTAGGATAGTGATCGGTGTGTCTCTTAGTTGGATTTGTGATCTCCAAAGTCATTAACTATCGAGATGGCCATGATAATGTTCAATTTTACCAATTTGAACCACTTGCATCAGCTCACAATCGACTGCACATCCTCGAGGACGAGGAAAATGTTGCAGCAGTCGAAGCACAAAGCAGGTACGTAGGACTATAGAAGTAAGTCATACTGTGTGCACGGGAACAGAAAGTGAACGCATGCTTTACCTTCAAGCACTTTAAATAAACATAATGCACTTAAACTCTTTACACTGGGCATTGTTGTTGAAGAATTCACTTCGTAGTGTATTTAAAAATAAAATTACATTTGGTATGCTAATTATTTCCTCACACACACCGGAATATTCACATTGTATATGATAATTTTAGGTTTAAGTGAACTTTCCTAAGGACAGTTTAAAAATTAATAGTTTGAAATATCTGTATTTAAATATTTTAAACAGACTTTAATATAAATACTATTTGCAGCCTTTTTTGGGGGATATAGTTTGAATAATTACACTAATGACTTACTTATAACAACGATGGATAGAATTCAAGCAGAGACGTTTGCTTTATATGTTAGTTTGCCTGTGCTTTTAACTTTATATGTTTGTTGTTTAAATGTGTATTACATAGATTCATTTATCACAGTTTCAGACTGGTGCATTTGTGAGCATTGTGAGGAATGGCCACAACAAATGTTGAAGCATAAAAAATGTAGAGTAAAAGCTTAAAAGTGAATTGTCGAGAAAATGTTCCTATACATCATGAAATTGTTACATTTATCCAATCCAGTTATTGGACACACTTCATATCAGATGCATAAAATACTTTCATGTATCTGACATGAATTGTAAAATAAAATCTTCCTTTGTTAACATTAATTTCTTTTATTTGTTCAAACTCAGGTATGGGACACACTTTATCTTTATGTCCAAACAAATCTTGCATGCATCTTGGCATTTTTATTTTACAAACATCATTTCTGAAATACTTGGTGCTGAATTTACCTTTCATTCTTTATTTTCTTACAAACTAATAATAATGCAGGAAAACTGTGTGAGAACTGATTTCTTTCTTTCACATAATATACACAGACATGTGGCTTAATCTTTTTATTTCCTCAAGTTATATATATTCACTGCATGTGAATTTTTCATTTGATTGCTCTGTAAGCATTTAAAACAGTTTCAACAATGTATTTTGTCATAATTTTCTTAATTCTTGCACAGTTATAAATTCCAATAAACCAAATGGACAATTTGAGACACATGTGTGTTTGTGTACTTGTCAAAGGTGAACATTTAGGAAGCCTAAAGAGTGTGGCTGTGGATGTCCCAGGAGTATGATGGCCAGGAGCCATCTTGCATATGGTTATAAATTTGACTTCTATGTGACATTCTCATCTATAGTTGTGATAGAGGGGTTGCTACACTGCCTGCAGACACTCAGCAGCTCCAACTTCTTTTCGTGAATGATAAATTTTCTTTCCAGGAAGGGATTGTGCCCAGTTCATCTTTCTGAGAATTCCTAGAGACAATATCGAGACTAAAATCATAGTTAAAACATAAATCATTTTTATAGCTAAATATCAGCTTAAATTCTTGTGCTAGCATGTTTCTGATATAAACTATCAGTACTGACTGTTTGTTAGTAACTGCAATATAAATTTTGTTTACTGGTGCTCCTCGACTGCTGAATTATTCCACTCTGAGGTGTCATTTTCATTTCTGACTCCTCCCATATCAATATCAGGATCACACCTAGCAGACATTTATAGACACAATTTCGTTCTTTTTAATTTCATTATGAAAAAATTTATCCACATAAAAATTTTACAAAGCCATATAAAATTATTTTTTATCTAAGTGTTTAAAACTGCACATATTTTTGCCTTGAATATCCTTATAAGAAGAAAATATCTGGCACTGTTTGTGGAATTCATGCCAATTTTAGATAAAAGAGATGTGTAATAGAGAAAAGAACTAAAAAGTGGCCATTACCTTTCAGGATTGGAGCTGAGATCTGGGTCTGGACCTCTTTATTTAAGCACAGTTGAACTGTTTTTGTTGTGACTGACTTGTTATAGTCTGAACATTAAAGTTTTATAAAGTAATCATTCCACAAAACATTAAAACAATAATAAAACATGTATGATTATACCATGTGATCAAGCTATTATTATTTTTAATTCTTTACAGTATCCAACATAAAACACAATCATTTATTTTACTCTAATTTTCAAATGTTGAAATATCAAGTCTAACTTCAGCAGTGTACTGCACATAGATTTCACTACTATTGTTGATAAGCTCATTATGTAGGAAATACCTTTCACGTGAATTTTATTGTTTTTAGATTTCATAAACAAATAGGCTGTCTTTTAAAAAATATGAATTTAAAAATATTTCATTTATAAAAGCAAACAATGATTTTTAAAAAATAATGTAACAAGTGACAGGATTTCAACAAATCATTTCTTTTACCCTTTCAGTTTGATGCTGACATTTTTCATTTATTATGCATGTACTATGAATTTTTACCTGTTGAAACCGCTTATTATAAGTACCAACATAACACGTTTATTGTTTTATAGATATGTACAGTCTTTGATATATGTATATTGTAATGTTATCTACCAATAATGAAAAGTGCATTTTTGTAAACACAGTAACAGTACATAGCACTGATACTGACCTGTTTATGCTGTAGTCGTTTGGCAAGTGAAACTCGTCTGTCAGATAGATCCTTCATTCTTTTTCGAGAAATTTCATTGTGTTGAAAAATGGTCGGAATTGCATCTGGCAGAAGCTGTGCCTTGAAGGCCAAATCTAACTGTTCGGACATTTCGGGTCCGGCTAGTAAAGCACTGATCGTCAACAAAATGCTTGCACAACACCTCCCACTCTCTGGGCTACCAAACGTGTGGCATCGAGCCTTGTTATTATTGTATGACACACTCTTTTTGTAAGGCTCGATCTGTCTTTCGGAAAATGATGACAATGTCGAATCTTTTCCCATTTTTTCGTGGCAATCGGGTGCAGGTGTAGCGAGACAGTTTTTCCACCCAAGAAACTTTTTCCAAGCGAGGAATGCAGAAGCTGGGTTTTCTAGTGTTGCTGAATGATTTAGCAAACATTCTCTTGGTATTTTTTTTATCATAACCAAAAATAATTTTTAGTTGTATGTGTTTAGCTTTTTTATGTTATTTTTATTTAAATTTGACTTGTAGTTACTTGTAGTTACTCTTTAGCAGACGATCAAACACCCCACTCGCGCAGTGATATCAAAAGAAAATAGTCCGCTATCCACATCTCTTTGTAAGCTGTAATAATTTGAACCTAAAAGTTTCATGTGTTTCTCAACTGTTAAATTTCATTTTGTAGTATCCTCAGACCATTGGCTCTCGCTGAGAGTTCGGTTCTGTCCTTACAACAAGACGCATACCTCACTTGGAAAAAGTTTCTTGGGTGGAAAAACTGTCTCGCTACACAGGCATGGTTCGCTCTCACATGTAAACAATCCTACTGAAACGTCATAAGGTCACGTGACCGAGAACGAGAGTTCGTCGAAGCAGACGAAAGAGTCCGTATAATTTCTCTTCTTAAACGCAACATTCTACTACAAACCTTCAACTTTTTTCACATGAACAGACATGAAAATAGACGAGATTCAAATTGATCCTACTATTTACGAGTTTCTAAGCAGTTTAATTTTCCCTTTAGTATCCCTTTAAGACGGTGTTGACGACAGTGGGTGATGTTTGTTGTTATTATTGCTGCTCTCAGGTAAACATGAGACCACAAAACCTATACATTTTTGGAAAGGATAAAACTTGAACTTTGCAATAAAAGTAATGAACATTTTCTACTTTCACTCTGGTGACAGCAATAATCCAAGAAAATTCACAGTTTGCTATACTTGGCTCATATGAGCAGAGGCACAATTCTGGCCCATCCACTGTGCTCCAAGTATTGTTTTAGAGTATTATTAACATTAACATTATTAAAGAAATTGATGTCATTGTATTTAAGTAAAACAACACAGAATAAAGTAGCAGAGCACCCAGAAACTCAGATATAGTTTGATTTAATACATGTTTATCAATTTGACAGGCAGTTCCTTGCAGTATGTCTCAAGTTGTAAGCATGTGGCTCAAGAGGTAAATAATCATAATAGGTTAATGTTCAAATCGTCCTTTTTAACTAAAAATGGACAGTTTCGTTGAGATGTGAGTACTAAAATATATAAATCATTGGGATCAATAATGTTTCCTATGTCTTTTGCAGGTGATGGTGGCATTACAATTTTATGCAACAAGGCATAATGCAAGTTGTAGTGGCTGACACTTTTGGCATTGACATGGGATGAATATGGGAGACAGTGGCTACCTGCTGACTGATTGGCTTAGTATCCCCCTTTTTTAAAATGCAGACACTAGAGCCAAGGAAAAGTTCAACTGTGCCCACAGCTCAACAAGTGACACCATTAAGAGAACCAATGATGTTCTCAAAAATTGGTTCCATTTTCTTCAGCAACAACTACTTTACTCCATGTTGTAATATATTGCACCTTTTGTTTGCATCATGGTTTAGAAATACATAAACTCTCCTTTAATATCCAGTGCTCCAGAATATATTGTGTGACATCAGATACATCCCTGCCAAAGCAGCAAAAATCATCAGGTGTTCCATAGTTCTGTCATAATTTCTAACTGAATGGTCACACATTTATTATTCAATTTGACTTTGGCTGAATAGCAGCATCCGCCTCAACCAGTTGGTCAACACTTTGAGCAGCCGGCATTACCAATTCATTTTCCATCTGTTTTTCCATGTAATATTTGTTACCTCAGCCTGTGCCAGATTTATTTTGATTTCCATCAATTGCGATTCTTTTTTAACACGATCAAGTTCACTGTCCAGGAGATACAAAGTTTTTCTTTCTTTAATCTTTGTTGGTGGATTCTTTTGTATCATCAGGTATTTTGTTTTCTTCAGATGACTCAGTTGACGGATGGAATACTGGCTGCTTGGTACATCACCTGCTTGTTATCTTGCTTGTTATTCTTTGTGATGCAAAGTAACTATAAAAAGCAGTAATGTTGATATTTACTACATGCTGCTGGTGGGATTGTGAAGGACATGTTTTTCTCTTTAGAGTTAATATTTAGCACTTTTCACTGGACCCAGGTATAGCTATTTCAGAACTTTATAACATGCAGCTGGTAAAGAATGTAAACACTCGACATCCATGTCGCTCAGAAGCTGATCAGTGTCTACTGGAATCTAAACTGTAGAACACTGGTACTGTAACATGTATTAGACTTGTAGTTAAAACTGGTTAAATGTCCAAATTGACTGTGGATGTACAGACAAACCTGCTGTGTACATCTCCCAAATTATGTCATAGTCTATGATTGGCACTTGAATTAAATAATTTATAATTTTAAGCCAGCTTTGGAAGTAAAGTACAAAAAAACATTGGCGCTTTTCCTTAATATTTTATGTTTTGTTCAAACTTACCATCAGGATATCTATGTGATATAAAGTACATTTTTTAAATTTCCCATTTGAAAACATCGTCTGAAATGTTCAATTCCTTCTTGCTTGTTATGCAAGAAAATAATACATCTGCATATACTTCTAACAAAAGCATTTCCATTATTGAATTAGAAGATGGAACTGGGGTGTTCTACATAAGTACATATATTGCACCTCTACATATGTCAATATTATTTTATTACTCTCCCTATTACAAAAGACTTCTTGAGGAACCAGTGTAAATGATTCACCACCTGTCACAAAAACTAAATGAGAAATGTACCTAGTCATTTTAAATAACTGTATTTCGGATGGAAATATTTATTTTCTAAACCGGCTGTTGTGTGCTGACTATCGGCTTTGCATTTGCATTCTCTCGGTATCTAGATCTTTTTCTGCGGATGACACAGACGTGTAAAAAATAAGTCTACACGGGTAAACAAAATGACTAACCTTCGATGTTGGCCGTTGGTGGATGTTTTTGACGACTGCGAGATGAAATTGTGGAAGATTTTAAATTGTTTCATTTCTTTCTTATTTCATCTTTTTCTTTTTCTGGTAAAGCCTCTTCTTCTCCCTGGTAACCTCCTCGATTAAGACTAATAGTTCGCTGTCGCACATCTCTCCTTAGTTTCAGTAATGGTGTGCAGACGAATTTCGCGGCTCGGCACCATCGCTGTAGCGCAGTTTTCATTGGTGGAATATACGGTTGGCAAGGATGCTGCCCGGACGAATTTATTTATATCGCTGACCTCGACCGCCGGGCTGACCTGACCCGGTTCTCAGCTAAGCAAGGGGCTGAGATCGCTCATGCAACAGGCTTGAGACAGCGAACTTAGCCAAGACGAAAAGCGAGTTAACTCTATCGGTCCGGAAGGCTTATACTAGGTCACATTACCCTGTACGGATGGAAATCCACCGCTTTCAAAAAATCATTAAAAAATAACTATAAGAAATAGAAAAAAATTTTCATATGATAATAAGAGATTGAACTTAGTAAAACAAAAATATTCCTACGCGAATCCTGCATGAATAGTCAATTTTTGGTAATCCAAAGCAAATAAGGTAGGTGTAATTGAATTTTCAAAAAAGTTTCACACAGGGATGCACAGAATATATCATGCTAGCACAAGTTACACCTACAGGAATCACACTTTGATAACTGTATATAAACTTGAAATGATTAAACATTATTCTTGTCAAAAAAAAAATCAGATTGATGCATTTAATAATATTATTATCGGTACGCTAAGAAGGTACAGAGCGACGCGAAAAAAAAATCACTATGGAGCACGAGTGCCTAATTTTCACCCGTGTTAAAAAATTTATATCTGTTTAACTACAAAAAAGACAAACATATGTGATACGCCGTTTAAAAGAGCATTTTAAACACATTTGCGTGTGTTAATTTCAAGAATTATAGGCTCTGATTTCTTGTAGTAAGCTCACATGAAAGATAGTAAATGTTTAGATTTCACAACCCGATCGGAATGTCACACGTCAGAAATTAAGACATTTTTTACATGATATATACAAGCATAAAGTACCAAAAAAGATCATATTTTATTAGAATATACATTAGAATTTAATATTACTCACTGTTTTCTTCTCATTTTCTGTTGTTTGAGTACAAATCCACGTCAAATCGAGCGACCCCAAAAAATTTCAATATGGCGCTCACGTGTAAACAAACTATACACTGGCAGAAAACATGAGGAAACACATGATTGGTTGAATTATTCAGCCTTTAATGGGAAGCAATCGTTGGAGGAACAAGTCCTGAAGGTTCCCGTGTTTTCTCCCTTGTTTATTCGCTTATTTACGCGTTGTACGTGTCTTAAAAAAATACAATGCATATCCCTCCGGTGGGTGACCCGCACGCCTAATAAGCCACGGTTTACTGCCACCGGTGTCCTCCACGGCTCGAATGTCTTAAGCAAGGCATCTTAAGACGAAAAGTTAAGACCGCCTATGCACCGGAGCCCTAGAGTACTAGGACTGAGCACGTGCGAGGGGAAAGGGTGTGAATGATGGACGTTTCCTGACTGCGTGCCTTTTAGATGTTTTTTAACAAAAGAGAGAGATGTGACTGGAGAGGGAGAGGGGAGTCAGCGATGAGAGATTGGGGGAGAGAGAGGGCAAAAGGCGAGAGGAGGGAGATTGGAGGCTTAATTGTTGAGAGGTGGAAGTGAGAAGTCACTGCATGCCGAGACAGTGTACTTGAATAGGGAGAAGCAATTTGGAGTTTGATCGCCCTCAACACTCGGTTACACAATCTAAGCTAATTTCACTAATACCGGTATAAGAAACTTTTAAAAGAGGACCACCTTCGCGACCCCCTTGTAGGCACGTCGCGACCCCCCAGGGGGTCGCGCCCCACAGGTTGAGAACCGCTGGTGTAGAGATTTGTTTTGAGCGAGTGCGGCTTATATTAAGTGTTTATTGTACTAAGTGATAGCAGAGAGCTTAGATGTAGAGAGGGTGCACTCCTTTGTCCTTACTTGTTAAGAAAAGTAGTGACGAGTTGCGTCCCTTCGAAAAATGATGCTACGCCGCAGTTGCTACTATCAAGCACTACTAAACAAAGTCGTCGCTAGAAGTTTATCTTTGGAGTAAATGTCTAGGTGTTTGCGATATCAAATGACCTTTATCTAAGAACAGATTTTTGTGTCTTTTATTGATGAGAATTGCTTAGACGAGTGTAGTTTGGGAGAGTTTTAATACATGTATGACAGCTGACTATATTTAAAAAGGATAACTTTTATAAATTGAAACAGCAAATCCATGAGCACAAATTTGCATTTATTTAAAATCCATAAAAATCTAATTTATGAGAATTTATTAATATGAAGAAAAGCAGTTAAAACAGAATTACACATGAAGTTATAAACAGCCACATGTCAGAATACTTGCTCCACATATACTGAGACATAAGATTTCTGTTTACAGTACAAGCATGGCAATAATTCTCACACAAGATCATAATAATCATAATTATAACAAATCATAATACTACTATAATAATAATGTATATATTTATATACAGTCATATCCCTTGTTGTAAGAACATTGGTTGACAATTTAAAGATTACAGCTATGCTTACTATGAAATATACAGGCAAGCAGATACTCAAAAGGGATCATTCTCACATGTACTTTAAATAAAGATTTATAACATTTTCTTTCACACTTTTCTATAATAATTTTAAATTACTTTAGCTTAAAAGCTACAAATGATGTAACTTCAACATTTTTTATTTCTTTTTGCTCCTTTTTCAAAAAAGGGACACAGAGCTATCTTTCAATGAAAAACATTGATAAATAGATTAATCACACTTCCTTTCAGATCACATGCACCAAGTGGACAACAGAGGTCATTGCTTTTTAGCTCTTCCCACAGAAGTCGAATCAACTGAGATTTAACTTTTTTCCCAGGAAGTAACTGGTCAATATTTTTACAACATGTACACTCTAATATCTTGACTGTCTCACTCAGAATTTTTGTTTTTTTGGTGGTGGTTGTATGGAGAAAATGGCTAGAGGGTCACTACAGTTATCATCAAAATTATTGAAAGTGATATTTACTTTATCAATAATGTCTTTGTCATTTAAACAATAGATGTCATGGTCATAGTCATTCTCGTCAATATCTACATTACATATCATTATGTCCTGTTGTTTGTCAGTGGTCACAGATGTCAGAGTCAATAAAGAGCTGTCATTGTCCTTCTGGCAATTAGTTCCACGACTGTGATGAAACAGGTTCTGTGATGAAACATGATCTGACGGAAGAATAATCTAAACTGTTCTGCAGTGGGATTATGTAGATGCTCCCCTTTTCCCTGAAAGCAAGAAAAAAAAGTCTTCTAAGCAGTCTTGATGCAGTTTTTCTGTAAGAAGTAATGAAATACCATGATTTGTCTGAAGCTCATCAAAAAGCTCAAGCAGAGCCTGCACAGTCATCTTCCACCCTGTCAGACAAGGTAGTGCATTGGATGAGGGTGTTTCAACAGTGTGCAACCATTGCAAAGTGTCACATCATTAGCCTTATGTGCCAGTTAGAGTGATCTCTCATGATAAATGTTAATTAAAAAATAAAATATGACAGAAACAAAGGCCCATGATGGTAAAATATGGTTTAGTAATATATATTGGAATATATCATTATCTAATAATCATAAGTTATCATTCATGAATGGTGGATTTGGAATGGCGAAAATTGTGGGGACTTCATTCCAGACAAGACTTTCTTGGGGGTTTGACAGTTGTACTGACTTTCCTCGAAATGATCCGAGCAAAGACAGTATTCTTTTCCATGTATATCAGATGGTGTAAGATGGTCAAAAGCTTTCCTTCTCGTAAAGTTCATCCATATTTTGCACCTGTTGTAATGATTTTTTCAATATATTAATAACAAATCTTTTTATAACACCTCACCCCAGTGACGAATGCCTTAAATTAAAATACTATAAAAAATTTAAATAGGTTTGTAATCAGATAAGTGAGAATTCATCACACAGTTTCACAGTATAATCAGTAAAGTCGTTTTAATAATCATAGAAATCGAGCAAACGCGTTGTGGTAGACTGCTCTCAACTACAGTACACTTTTGGATCGTAATTTGAGAATACATTTGTAGCTTACCTCTCTTCGTCCTTTGGGAAATTGTGGAAACGTTTTTCTTTTGAGGTTAATTTAAATCTGGCATTCTGACAGTTAATTGCAGAACAAAACTGCCCACCTTGCCTCAGACGATCGTCTTGTGTAATGCTGTTTCGTGGCATTACGTTACGAAAGATAACTCTAACGGACGAGTTTTCCCGCGGTCACGAGTAAATCCTCTCTACATCTAAGCTCTCTGGTGATAGTTTGTCAGTACCAGTATGGTCCACTGGTAAAGTTTCAAGTATCAACAGGGTGAAGTAAATATATTTGTAAGAATCCTAATAATAAAATAGTATTTGTAGTTGACAGTACGGATTCAACCGTTTGAATCTTACCAAGACCCGTTATGGTCTTTCCCACACATTTACATTCCTTCTACTTGGATAAGAAGACGCTAAATAGCATCTTATAGATTTATTTAAAAGAATCAAAACTTTCGTGAGCACGTGTATTCAACATTGTTAATGTTAAATAAAATAAATAATGTAGTTTCTTGAATCAATTCATTGTCTGAATCACAGCAGCTTAGTCTCTGTACTCACTGACAAAGTCACCTTCGTTAATGAAGTTTAAACACAATAAGCATGTTAAAGCTCTATTACAATTTCAAAAAAGAGACATACTAGACCTATAACTTCTTTTAAACCTTTATTCTTTAATAACCGCCACTTGTCGACAACGCAAGATAACTGACGCTTCGCGCTGACGTCACGTGATTAGCGACGTCGTTTCTAACAGTTGTCTTCCCCACACTACAGACAGTGAGAATCTAATGACGACGTCTGTCGAGGTTAACATCGCCGTTACTGGCTTTAAACGCAAGTAGACAAAAGCACAGTTGTGTGTGTTTCTTGCTTAACTCGTTGTATGTGAGTGTAATGGTACTAGTGTTATTAGGATTTTTTACTTACAGATATATTTATATTTTTGTACTTTGAACCCTACGTTTCACTGAAGATTTTGACTCAACAACAGTGTTCCATACTAGGTAAAAGTTCTTTTCCACATTTTCTATACCTTATTTAACGTTGATAGTACTGATAAGATGAAAATAATGTAATGTGATTATTTTTTCTAAAGAGATCTTAAACAAAGCGGTTTACCAATCATGATGATTAAACAAACACGGTTGTACCAAGCTGTCGTCTTGTTGCTGCTTTTCATAACACTGGAAGCCAGAGACATCTACCATCACCAGCATCACCGTCTGGCTGATTATCCAGACGTAAGCACATTTCTAAAAGGTTCTTGATAACTAGATATTATGAGACCCTGTAATTGCTACTACAGTTATTAAGATACAGCAACAGGCTTTACAAAGTATATTAAATACTCTAATGTTGTTATGTCTTCTTAAGCAGTCTCTGTAGAAATCATTTGAAAAGGTTAGCCATTGTGGCCAGCTTCATATCAACATCATCCCTACAGTAAAGACATCTAGAAATCCAGAGCCTCGCTTGCAGCGGGCAGTGAACTGAGAAATAAGTCAATGGAAAGCAATTTCTGATCCCAAACCGCAGTATCCGGAGTAACATCCCAAGGGCCTCGCAACTTTCCCTCAACATGAACGCTTTGTCACTCATCCGTGACCACCATTATCTACATATTACTGAAGTATACTTTACTCTTCATATTAACATTTAAGAAGAGCATTTTCAAATTGAGAACGTGTATAATGTTACTGAGGTCATAAATCCTCTGAAGCTGATAAGGACATTCCATGTGCTAATAGAAGAAAAGCACCGCATTTGAAAGACAACTAGTGGACATCTAGAACTAGGAACTAGGAGACATCCTAAGTTTGTGTTAGTATTTGGAAAAACCTTACACTGAGACTAAAAGGTCAGTTTGGGGACCAGTCACCCGTATTTTTAAGTGCAAGATGCAACATGAAATTCTAAACTTACAGCAGCTCCAGTATTTTACTTGTAAGAGATGGATGATGTGAGTCCCTTATGGCAGGTACAGATCCTTGGATGTCAGAACATCTCATCTTCTTCACTGTGAGCTAGTGTATGCACATTGTGGTTCAACATGTGCATCGTTAAGATTTTAGTTTATTATTAGGACGAAGGACAGTGTCCTTACAGGATATTACAATTTCAACACGAGTGACATAAAAAGACAAAATTAATCCAGAGAAATCATGAAGGGTGTTACAAGAAGAGTAAAACACTTTAGAGTCTGTTCCAGACAAGCAATCCTCTAGGCAGGGTGTAGTTCTCATCCGTCCAACACTTTAATGTCTTCATCACCGACTTCAACTAATGATGTGTTTGGTTCGGTTTCAGTGCGTCAAAACCGGCTACCCATGTGACGTGTTTCGTTGTTGCTTCCAAGATGACGTGTGTGCTCACGACGTCAAAAGTAAGTTTGGTGACACCTAGCCTAACACCTCACCTTACACCTAACTCACACTTTCTTGCCACAACTGGTGGTTTCTAGTGTCTGTAACATTTTCACCTGTATCACCAGTCGCTGTAGTCTTATATTTTAAACACGCCTACTTTCAAGTCTTGACATAAAAGATAAAGAAATAATGATAACTTGACGAAAAATGAGTCAAAACGTTGTCTGTATGATGGCCCTATTCAGGTGATGCATCTGGATGGTTTAAGAGAAGCACATTAAACGGACTTTGAAATGTAATTTCATTACACGGAAAACATGGGATTATAGCTTGAATAACTGGCAGTCACCATGTACAACCAAAGCATTTGCAAATTGTAACAACAGCGACAATAGAAAAAAAACCTGCTGAACAGGCTTTGTTTCCAGGTTCCAACCTTCATAGTAGTATTCATTCTACTCTCCTGGGGGAAGGACATTTTATTGCTTGCTAACACAGAAATAAAGACACAACATATGTCTGTGCTGTGAGTTCTAGTCTACAACATGTGATCGTAACTATCAATAATCAATAATCACCTCCCCGATGGCTCTTCTTTTCGTTTAAGTTTTCCATGTGACTGACCACACACGATGTGACTGACCACACACCACGTGACTGACCACACACCACGTGACTGACCACACACTATAAACGATTGTGGAGGGAGGCCAGGAAAGGAAGGAGGTGGCTGGTGAAAGTAAGCAAGAGTGAGCTGACCTACCATTGCACGCTGCGGCTCACCTCAGTCACTGTGGAAACCGTTGTTACATGTTGCAGCCATCCAACACCTCTAGACATGTACACAGATAAGCCACTGACCTGACACTTCTCACTTTTGTTTTTAAGGTGATGATGGTTGTGGTGCGAGCATGTACAGATAGTGGACATCTAACTCACATCAACATGCTTTCTTACTTTGACTGCCAGTGATTTCTTTAAAATTTTGCAGCAGGCGCTAAACCTGTCTGCAAGCGACGTTCCATGAAGATTACACCAAGGTAACATTAAGAATTTGTGTGCGACTTTTTGTGAAAATTGATAAATATATTGGAAGAAAAATATATAAAGGATTAAAAAAAGGAATGTATTAAGATTTGAGTAGCTAGTATGTTGTACTAGTATAATTTACCTAGTTCTTTCAAAAGTCCAGCCCTAGAGACCTTGAGAACATTTCTGACTCATAATGTAGTGTCAATGTTGACTCCTTCATAGCAGTACACAAATAAACAAAGTAGACGAAGGCGAAAGAACTGGTGCAATAGTAGCTTATAGGTGACAGAGACGAGCAGCATGAAGGTGTCTAAACCTTAACAAATGCACTGAAAACTGATAAAAATCAGCACTTTCTTTTATTTTCATAGCCTCAAGTAATAACATGTATCTCATACTTTTTTTTCTAAAGAACACTAGCCATAACGCATTGCCTTCCACCGATGTGGTGAAAAAAAGCCAAAAAAACAAACAAGCAAACACACAAACACACAAATAAACATGTGCAATAATTAAACTATTAAATTTACTGAGAGACATCTCCTGACCTAAGAACATTAAGACATAACAAACATTTTGTAGAAAATATTACTTCCACTAAACCTTTATTTTTAAACGATTTTCTGAATTGTTTACAGTATTAAAACTTTTAAGTTGTAATCGTAAGAAATCGGTAACTATTTGTTGACAAGACTTAAATAGTTATGTTTGTATTAGAACTTAGTGCAAATGTCACACTTTGAATGACAATTACACCAAATGTTTTGCATTTTGTTCTCACGCCAGATGGACGGACCTTCTCAGAATACAAACAGACTAATGTGACCTGCTACCAGTGAGTATTGGATGCTGGATGTACCCAATAGTAACAACAACAGAGTGCGTCTGCCTACTGTCCCTTTCTGGGATGTTAACGAATAATAAGAAAACATCGCACAAGTATAAGATCATTGATTTCAAAGTTGTCTCTAAATTTATTGTATTTTCATGCATTTAATGGTTTTCTCTGTATTTCTCAATTGCTGTGTTTCTTGAAGAAATTCAACAATAAAATAAATTCCACTAAAAGCAATCTGGTCTTGTGTGACTTTTGTGACTGATGTCTATATTCCTGACAAAATACAAAATTACTCAACACGAGAGGACATACTGCAGAACATAAATCTCAAATACTTGTTTGAGAGGCTGGTTGTATGACAGAACATAACACCACAGTGTCATCAGCCAGTCACGTTTGACTGAATTCAAGTTCCGCCTTTCCAGTCAGACCCCTCCACCCCTCACTCTTATCACCTGAGCAACAGAAATCGTTCAAAGCTAAAAGATGAAGATTAGAGATGGTTTAGTAAAATATTGAGAACAAAAACACTAATTTGAATTATAGCCTGCAATTTACTGATAAAGTGGAGTGATAGACCCTTTGGCAAGCAGTTCAGGTAAAACAAATTAAATTAAAGGTGTCCTCAGGTAAAACTATCGTGATGTCGCTTAGAAGCGTTCACTGAATGCTAAAGTGCTAACTGGAGGAACATCTGTGACAAGGAGCTGAAGCTAGTGTGATAACAAACACACCAAATTGCTATAAATCTGATGTCCTCGTTGCAAAATGTTTCTGGATAACTACCTTGAGAATAATCAGCAGCCCTCAGTGCAAGGGAAGCAACTGCTTGTTATCTCTTTCCTTTATCGCTGTGACTGCATCCATGATAAATAAACGGATGGGAAATTGATGCCTAATAGTAGTTGGCTGTTTGTCTTCGTGGGAAAGGTCCTCCATCTAGATGAAAGGAAGGGAAGAGGAAGCAAGACTACGTGCACAAAATTACCAATTCCCAGACCTACTGTAATGGACTGCCATGTGGGTCCTGCGCGCAATGGTTCGCTTCACTCGCATGCACTCGTCCAGCATGCGCCCACACGCTTAATTACAACACATTACTTAAAAGGTACAAACTTCAATATGAATAATAAGAATATAATTAAACGAAAGGTGCATACACATATATATATATATAAAGAATAGTGTACAAGTACTGATATGATCTTTAAAACTTATCTTTCGGCTGTCTCGTCCGTTAGCGTTTTCACCATGGTAATTCCCTCGTTCGCTGTTCCAAGTCACTAGTTAAAGTTCCAATTCACGTCACTGTTCACACATTACCGATCACAATTCACAGTTTCAGCCCCTGGTTCATATACACCAAATACTTTGCGTCTAGCCACGCCGGCGTACTTCCCGGTTACTCTGTTCTCTAGGCAATTAATTCCAAGTCCTCAAGTCCCATGGACACTTGTATGATCCCTCAGACTGACTCTCTAGCGCAGACCTGGGCAAACGCCGGCCCGCGGGCCGGATCCGGCCCGCCTCCTGTCTCTGACCGGCCCGCCCGCTGGCGGCCCACCAGTATATATACTGTATACAGTATTGGGTAAAACTGAGTTAACTATATTAGTCCGGCCCTCTAGAACCATCCCAGTTTCTCATCCGGCCCTCGAGAACCATTCCAGTTTCTCATCCGGCCCCTTGGGAAAATTAATTGCCCACCCCTGGTCTAGCGGCCGCTCACCAGCTCGCTACCCGGAGAAGTGACGTTCTCTGCCCCTCCCCAGACCTCCTTGGTTCCTTTCTTCCGGTGGGCGTAACTTCCTCCCGGTGGCCTTGGAGGTGTAGCAAGGGTCTGAGCGCCGGTGTAAGGGGCGTAGCTCTCCTCAGGCGGTCCCCGGCCTTCAGCTGGACAAAGGGGTGTCGGGCTGTTACCCGGTGGTCTCCCCCTGGCCATGGTTGACAAGCTGGCCGCTTACGTCAGGTGTTGTTAGCGCCGACTGGCCACCGGTGTTGAATAGTGGCGGCCAGACATTTGGCGTGCCAGTCGGGCCGATACACCGACAGCTTGACTAGTTCACTGCTTTAACTAAGGTGACCAGACGTCCCGCATTTGGCGGAACAGTCCCGCTTTTGACCTCGTGTCCCGCCTGAATATCGGGCGGGACGCCCAATGTCCCGCTTTCTGGCTTTCTGGCAAGTCCATCAAATGTCCCGGTTGTCTTTAAAAATCACTTTTTTCGGCGTTCTTTGACGGTGACGACACCATCATCGGCACGTGTCTCGCTTTCGCCCCCGAAACGTCTGGTCACCTTAGCTTTAACCATTTCAATAACCCCCCACCCCAACCGAACAATACACCAAATCCATCAAATACATAAACTACCATAAAAGTAGAAAACATTTTTTCTACACCTACCAAAATTTAGAAAAGAGTTCTAATAGGAAATTTGAACCAAGGATCTCTCACTAGAGTGATGAAGCTTTAGCAAATGATTTCTTCACTTCAGTACCGTAATCTCCAACATGGATGCATGAATACCAGTAATTTTTCATGAACTTTGTGTTTGGAGAAAGATGTTTTTGAACAGTTGACAATCGTCAAGCGCTGATGATAGCATATTAATGTCAGACTGGTCAACTGGCAACAAGTATGGTTTCAACCCAAACCCCAGTTTTAGTCTTCTCCATTCTCTTACTTTTCTTTTGGAAATATTAAGCATGTCCATGATTGGACAGGCAATAATTTCCATCCATAATGTAGGATCGTTAAGTCAGATTGATAGCTGCTGCTACAGCCAAGAGTTGAGTCCCTGGATGAGCACTGAGTGTGGCTGAGAAAGACAACTAATGGCGTCATGTCAATTATTCGCTAGACATGTTGTCCTGAGGGTGTACAGAGCTTAATGGACAGACAGCAGATGAAACAACAAAGAATGCAAGTTTTTTCTTCATACAGTAATAGAAAAATACAAGATGAAAAGCTTCAGATTCCGTTTCTCGTGATACACGCTACAAACATGACCCCAGAGAGGTCAACATCAACAACAGGCGCCAGGAATGTACACAGAGACGTCAACGTAGTGAAGGTCTCGGCCAATGGAAAAACTCGGACGCATATGTAAATTCGAAATAATTTTTATAACGAACTCCCAGTTTACCAGATTTTTCTAGAATTCCCCCTCAACATATCGTAGACCTTCAGTAACCTAGATATCTATTGACAAACATTAAAATGATGTAGCAAAGTTTTCTTTAAGATTTCCAAACAAATTAGAACCACGATGACAGCAGAATCCGACTATATCAAGCTGTCGTCTGCTTGCTGTTCGCCATGGCATTGCAAGCTCAAGAGTCATCTTTACTCTCAATGGTTCCAACCAGGGTAGACGGTAGTAATCAGGTGAGAAGAACTCTACAAGCTTCTTGGTAAAAGCCAAAACACTCGTGTCATGTAATGAGCTGTCGGTTGGGACACTAGTCACCCAGACCCACGTCGTCTCGTAAATGGCTTTCTTTCTTGGTTTATAGTTTAAACAATTCGTGCATTTTGAAGTCAGGTACCATGAGTAAGAATATATGTTTTTATATATCTGTGTTTAGGTAAGAATCAAAGAGAGGGGCAAAAAATCCCCTCCAAAACATGTTGGCTGTTTACATTTGTTTATAGACTTTGTAATGGCCTTCATAACTCATGCATCGATGAGTTTTTTCCTGTCATCCAATTAAGTTATGTGATTTAAAAAAAATAATGAATTGATGCAAATGAAGACTTCTTCTGCTGAGTCAGCAGTTAGTTGAGGTCAATCAAAGTACCGAGTACAGTGGAACCTCGGTTAGCAAACGCCTCGGATAACGAATATTTCGGATAACGAACAAAAGTTTCGATAAAAGTTTGTCTCGGATAACGAACAAAATTTCGGATAACAAACAGCCACGTGAACCACACGTGACCGACCAGCATGTCCTCATTCACGCTCAAGACGCAGTTACGATCGGTCGTTCCTTATCTGTGCGCATCCTTCTTATTTAATGATTTTGTGCTTTATTTTAATAATTTTAATAAGATAATCATCAATCATGGCTCCAAAGAAAATTAAGAGCAATAGTAGTGAGGTTATGACAAGGAAGCGGCCAACAATTGAATTGACAAAGGAAATGAGTTCAAAGTATGAAGGTGGCATGCGTCTGCATGTCGGACATCGCCGCTAAATACGGCATGTCGAGTTCGACAGTCTCGACTATTTTAAAGCAAAAGGAGCAGCTTAAAGAAAAGGTAGAAGAAACGGAAACTGGATAAGTTTTTCCCTTCAACCTCAAAGCGACGGAAAAGGAAGTCACCCCCGATTTTACAATGTCACGTGCTCATGGAGGAGGAATCCAAACAGTAATTACCCCCCCCCCTTCCTCCCCACACCTCCATTGATCCACGCCGTTAAAACGGCAAGTTTTCTTATGTTTAAATGCTTTAGTTAATGTTTTTATGTTTATTTAACTCAATTTATATTGTATTATAACTGTTCTTATTAAAAAAAATACCTATATAGCCTGTAACTTGAATATTAGCGAGTCAAGGGGCTGGAAACAAATTAAATCTATATCCTTTATTTATTATGGGGAAAAATTGTTTCGGATAACGAACATTTCGGATGATGAACAACTTTCCAGAACGGATTGTGTTCGTTAACCGAGGTTTTACTGTATTTTTTCCCCACAGCGAACGTGGAATTTACTTGAGTTGAGCACCATCTGCAACTTCTCCGGGAGAGTGTTTTCAGCCTGTTGCCACCTTCACAGTCGACCTGTTTCATCAGCTTTATTTATGTTTCTTCGCTTCGTGTCATAGTTTGATCATCCAGACCTACCTCACCCTTACCCCACCCCCGGCGACTCACGTGCATATACACATTTATTTCTATCACATTTAATACTTACACTAGTGTAGTGTCAATGTGGACGTCTTCATCGGAGAAAACAAATTTAAAAATTAGAAGTAGGCGAAAGAACTGAAAAAATCTCGTCTGTTGTGGGTGGGTACAAATGCTGCCCCATCCAGGTGCAGACTGTCTGGTACTGTCTGAAGTCTTGTACACGGCACTTGGACAATCTATTGTGTGGTTGTTTCAAGTATTCAAGAACAGGTACAACAATTAAACTATTGAATTTACTCAGAAACATCTCCTGACCTGAGAACATTAGAAACAACATTAGAAACGTTTTGAGAAAAGATTACTTCTACTCAAAACATTTTTTAAACGATTTTCTGAACTGTCTAAGCATAAAAACTTTAGAATTGCAATCGTGAGAAATTGGTAACTATTTGTGACAAAACTGAAATAGTTATGATTATATTAGAACTTAGTGCAAATGTCACACTTTGAATGACAATTACACTAATGTCTTGCATTTTGTTCAATGCCTGAACTTAGATGGACGGACCTTCTCAGAATACAAACGGACTAATGTCACCTGCTACCAATGAGTATTGGATGCTGGATGTACCCAATAGTATCAACAACAGGGTGCGTCTGCCTACTGTCTGATTCTGGATGTCATGAATAATAGGAAGTCATCGCACGAGTATAACCAGATCACCGAGTTCAAGTTGTCTCTAAATTTATTGTATTTAAATGCATTTCAAGTTTTCACTGTATTTCTCGATTGCTCTGTTGGTTCAAAGAAATTCAACGAGAAATAAAATTCTACTAAAAGCAAACTGGTCTTGTGTGACTTTTGTGACTAATGTCTATGTGTCTGACAAAAATACAAAATTACTCGCAAGGAAAGACATACTGGCAGAACATAATCTCAAAAATTTGTTTGAGAGGCTGGTTGTATGACAGAACATAACACCACAGTGTCATCAGCCAGTCACGTTTGACTGAAATTCAAGTTCCGCCTTTCCAGTCACACCCCCCCCCCCCACTCACTCTTATCACCTGAGCAACAGAAATCGTACAAAGTTAAAAGATGAAGGTTAAAGATGGTTTATTAAAATATTGAGAACAAAAATAATAATTTTGAATTATAGCCTGCAATATTCTGGTAAGTGGAGTTATAGACCATTTGGCAAGCAGTTTAGGTAAAAACAAATTAAAATAAAGGTATTCATGGTAAAAACTATCGCGATTTGCTTAGATGCGTTCACGCATATAAAAGAGGAGATGAGTGTAATGTGTAGTGGAGAATTACTGTTACACAAACCTGTCCAGTGAATGTGTGTGTTGATATAAGATATACCAGTAATGCGTATAACATATGTATATATTAAATATCTCAGTACCCTTAAAAGGTGAAAAAAATTAAAATTCTTGAATCAGTAGTTTCAGAAACTGATGACACTCTGAAAAACAGGAACTAAGTGCATGGAGGAAGATGTAAGGAATAAACAAAGTACAGGTAGTCCTCGACTTACGTCGTAAAGTTTACGTAAACCGAATTTAGACATAAGTCGGTTCATACGTTCATTAAGCACTAAACCATAATAACAGTACAGTACTGCAAACACTCAGCCTATCCAGACACCTATGCAGACACCTATCCTAACACTGTACCCTATATAATTATCAATAAACATAAGTACAGTAAAATATTGATCTTATACTGGAGCGATGACTTCCTATTATTCGTTGTCATCCCAGATTCGGACAGTAGGCAGACGCACCCTGTTGTTGTTACTACTGGGTACATCGAGCATCCAATACTCATTGGTAGCAGGTGACATTAGTCCGTTTGTATTCTAAGAAGGTCCGTCCATCTAAGTTTCTGGCGTGAGAACAAAATGCAAGAGATTCTTCAGTTTTCGCCTACTTTTTTTTTAAATTTTTTTTCTCCGATGAAGGTGTCCACATTGACACTACATTATGAGTCAAACACATATTCCAAAAGTCTCTCTAGCTAACTTTTTAAAATAACAAACAAAGTAAACCATAGCAGCTACAACATACTAGCTACTCAAAACTTAATACATTCCTTTCATCATTCCTTCGGCATATATTTTTATCCCGATTAAGAAAAGAAAAAAAGAAATAAAAATTAACGAAAATGTCAGCCTCTGCTGTTGACATTTCCACATGTTATAGGCCTTTCCTAAAGTGGCACAGTTAATCTTGCGGACTTCAGCCGGCTCTCAAGAAAGGGAGATCACTTCAGCACCAGATTGGCGTTGTCTCATCGCTCGTCTCCCTTAGTTATGCCCAACAGTCATTAATATTCCAGGTGGAAAGTTTTAGGTGGAGCGGGGTGGCTGCGTCAATGTCACGACGCCGCCGGTGCCTATCGTTTCTCGCTCTCTCCAACTCACCAGCGGGTCGGACAATTGCGCGTTCTAATTGAAGAATGACTCGCCTGTACGAGTCTGTTTATTGAACAAAATTACCAACCAAAAAAAAATAGATCCTAACTATAAAAGCAAAACCGGGTCTCTAACACCACAGTTTATCCTTCAATCTGCACTTCTACAAAGTACATCGAACACCTCACACGCTATTAAACTCACTGTCTTGCACATACGTTCACGTCTCCCTTTCCGCTCTCTCTTTAACTTCTTCTTCCACTCGCTATCGTCTTCTCCTCTTTTATCTACTCATCTTACTAACGTCCTGTTCTTTCTAAATCTCCTCTCACGCCACAGACACACCAAATTCTGCTTCCATATCCCTTCTACCAACCCACCAACGTTCTCTCTCTCTTACCTCCACAGCACTACCAATTTTTTTCTCACGTCCACTCTACGTCATTTTTTTTCACGTTCTATTTAGAGAACGTCCCATCATTCGGCACGCGCTTTTCATTTACTGAAACACGCGCCCAGTCCTAGCACTCTGACTAGATCCATGACAGTCAATACCGACCGACACTCTCCTGCCTTCAGCAAGGAACGGTGGCTTGGCAATCTCTTCAAGAGCACAGCCTTCCTGAGCTTGCTCACATTCTTCCTTGTTACATGTTTACGAGGTCCGAGATATAGTCAATAAAGTTAGAGTAAGGAACATAAGAGAGACATGGCATGACAATAACGATGATAGTCTTAGTTTAATGAACTTTTATTTAGTTATTTATGTAGTTTAATGAATTTTTCAATACTAAAATATCCTGTCTCTTTTGGCCACCATGTTGTTACGAACAATCCCTTTTTACAATCAGTATCACTCCGGTTTAAAAAAAAATCACTTTTGTCGCATTTAGTAGGCACATCGCGAAGGTGTACACGCGCGTTCCAATTGAAAGTCTTTGAGTTCATAAGAACTGATTTTATCAGCTTTAACAGGTGAAATGATGGAATGTTCGATGTTTCGGTAATCACTCCTATAGTATTTCGCGGGTTTGACTCGACCGATGGATTTTATTATGACACTGTCAACTTCCATAATTAAGAATCTCACATCTGAAATAAAATGTCATCGGTCCCGACAATTTTTTCATACAATAAAAATCTCCTCCTCATAAGCATTTAGTTTTTGATTTGAATGAATTAGAGAGCTGCCGAGGTAAATATTGTGTCTAAATAATTTTGAGGATTAATACAGTTTGACAGATTTGATTTATATCTAAATAATTACTACGAGCAGACAGGCAAGAAAGAATGTGGAATTGAAATTTTGTAATCAGATTTTTATTTTTATTTAAGTTGTTTTGAAGATGTAATGAGTTTTTTGCTTTTTTTGGGGGGGGGGGGGGGGGGCGGATTCAGACATTCGAGGCAAATTCTTTGTTTTAAATTAATATTAATATTTGTTTATTTTTCGCTTTTAACAGATAAATTGTTTTGAAGATTGTACTGCATCATTTTTTTCTCTTTTTGAGGGGGTCAGGTATTCGCAACAACTAGCCTGAAGTCTTTGAAGACTCAAATTCTTTGTTGTAAATAAATATTAAAACCCTTTTTTTTTTCTTTGTATGCCTATATGATAAATATTTTTTGGTCAGGCATTTTTGACAAATTCTGTGTCGTTACAACCATAGTTTATCTGCTTGTATATAATACAATGTTGAATGTCTATTTATGGTCTGCTGGTATTACCAAGGGCTGAGAGGGGCTTTGAAGGGATGAGAGGATTGGAGTTCTCCTAAAACCCGCAAGGGGCCAATGCACTTTAAGCATCCAAAACATGCCGGGATGCGGACGTGCTAAACTTCCCTTAACGGCCCCATTTCTCAGCCCGAAACAGGTGCCCCTTTGGGGGCGATGAACTCTTGCAGGCTGGATAATCACGTGACTCCCCCGGTCAGCGCGAAGATCAGTTATCTCTGTATTGTCGACGTGGCGGTATTAAAAAATGTTTAACAGAAGTCAAAGGACCTAGCTATGTTCTCTTATTTCATATTTTATTTCTGCTCTTCAACATGCTTAATTATATCCAGTGTGTTATCTTGCTTGCGTTGTCGAGGTGGCGGTTATTCAAAGAATAAAAGTTTATCAGGGTCCGTCGTCATCTCTTTAATTTCCAAGTTTAAAATTACTCCATTAACATGCTCAATTATATCAAGTGTCAGTGTATTATCTTGCGTTGTCGACCCGTGGCGGTTATTAAAGAATAAAAGTTTAACACAAGTTAATAACTAGTAGGGTGCAATATCTATCTATAGACTTGGCTAAGAGCGGTGTATGATACTCTTCTATCTTGATGAATACACTACTTTTATTTTTCAATCATTTGCTACAAACATGGCGATCCTTAAAGAGGCCAAAATTGGGAGGTCGTTGCCTCCCCTTAACCACCCCTCATGGTCGCCAATTACCAGTGGTCTGAGTTCTAACTGTGGGCCGTGACCTTCACCAACGTAGTGTTGTTCTGTACAATCTGACTCCAGTCCCGTTGTGTTATCATCTTTCTTGTGTGACTGGGTGATGTTTTGCATCGTGTACTGTGTCTAAGGATGAAAGCTGACTCGGACGCTCTGTGGGAACACATTTGATTGTATACCAGTGTAATTGCACTCCCCAAGTCAAGTGCTTTAAATAATTAAATAAAAAGGAATTACAGAAATTCATCGATTGTGTGGCCCTTGTCTTCTCCCGCGAGTTTTCGGATACAGTTTTATATCCTTCGTTGCATCTCTTTAATTTCCAGTTAAATACTGCTTTAACATGCTTAATTATATCGAAAGTGTCCAGTTATCTTGCGTTGTCACGTGGCGGTTATTAAAGAATAAAGTTTAACAACAAAGTCAAAGGACTAGTAGGGTGCAATATGTTGTCTATAGACTTAAGCTAAGAGCAGTGTATATATTTTCGCTTCCTGATTAAATGCCACACTACTTTTGTTTTTAATCATTTGCCTACAAAACTTCATTTAAACTTCATTAAGAAATGTGACTTTATCAGTGAGTACACACACTAAGCTGCTGTGATTAAGACCATGATACCTTGAATTTACTCAAAAACTACATTATTTATTGTATTCATTCCACTGTTCAATACATCTATAAGAACGAGATAAATAAATGTGTGGGAAAACCGAAAAGGGGGTCTAGTAAGATTCAAACGGTTGAAATCCGTACTGACAAGTTCATTTTACTATTTTACCATTAGGATTGCTACAAATGTATTTACTTTACCCTGATGGGTACATTGAATCTTTACCAGTGGGCTGTACTGGTACTGACAGTCTTATCACGCTAGTACCAGTAACACTTAATATAAGCCGCACTCACTCAAAACAAGTCTCTACACTGTATTTGTTGCAATAATTATGTATCATCGCGCTCCTGACATGAATAGTTAGGTCACGTGATGTTCCTCTATAACGCTTTCTCAAGTGATTGAGATTGTAGTATATTGTATATTATATTTATGTATGAAGGTATGCCTCAGTAAACACCAGACCATGTCCCTACAAGAGAGGGGCCTGTGTTGACAACAATTCGCTGTCACGACAGTCAAACTCAGTAAGGGGAGTGTTCCCCTTTGACTATTACAAAGCGACTGTAGAGTAATTCTTTTTTATTTACTATGTTTCCAGCTGAAAAGAGGCTGAGCAGAAGAGGCTGAGTTGTTTCTGTGTGTATTTTCTTTGACTCTGTGGCTGCTACCCCTGACCAAGACTTGTTAGAAGAGTAGGAATGTCTTCCACGTGAGAACCTGTTGTCTCAAACACTTGTTTTGGATTTCTCATGTTTGACTCTTTTTGGCGCTAAGTCTCTTTAAAGTTTTCATTGAGTTGGATATTTTTTTTTCTACTTAATACAATTAAAATGGAAGAATGTCATTTAATAAGTTTGCATATATAAAATATATAGAAAAAAACCAACTGATTGATAAAGAGTTGTTTTCTGAGAGATTTTGTTCTTGATTTGTGAATCAAATAAAGCCTTTGTACATATTAAGCGGTGTCGTGCTCTATCTACTTTTCTTAACTTAACCCTTATTGTTTAGTCTCATTTTATTTATGCATCCCTTATTCACACGTACACAAATACAAGAAGAGAGAGAGCACGTACATACACATTGAAGGCCAAATGTTTAAATAGTTTACCATCACAAATCCTACAGACATCTTAGTAGTTTGTTTGCTTTAATAAACTAATAGACTTTTTGGAAGTTTAGTTAAATTATTATATTCAATATAACCGAAATATCTAATTACAAGTATACCAACACCTAAAAATCATATGCTTGCATGACACCACCACACCACACACACAAAACTAGATCAGCATGCATCAACCAAATGATGAGAAACGAAAGGAACATTCGAAATTCACTTATTTCGTGATGAATCATTGCATTGATGCATATCCTATCTATCTTATTCCTCTCATGCATCAGGTTTGCACATAATGCTCAGACCACAGAGTCCGCCAACCGATGTCGATCCGAGCTGCAGACCCGCTCTAGTGACCGCCATGGTCCAGCCCTTTCCTTTCATCTCCCTTTCCACTGTTCTTCTCCCAGTTTCCTTTGGCTGCACTCGTATTTTCGTCGCGTCTGTATCCATCGTAGGGCGACTCTGGAGAGGTCTGCTGTCTGCCTGGCAGAGCACATGTCCAATCATCGTCACGCCTTCGTTGAACCTGCGTGGTGCATGGACCTCGTTTCAGTTCTTCGTTGGTGATGGTGTTTGGCCAAAATATGTTAAGTAGGCGCCTGAGGCATCTGTTTTGGGTCAAGCTTGTTACTGATGGTTTTGGTCATCTTCTATGATTTGGATCCCCTAAAGGAGGGTGCTGATCACATTGGACTTAAACATTCTCAGTTTGATCTTCTGGCTGTTTAATGCCCTCCATGTGCTCCTGAGTGAGGCGAAGGCAACAGGTTCTCGAATGAAAAAATTCCACTCTTTTCTAACAAGTCTGGTAACCAGGGTCAGCCCACACAGAGTCAAAGAAATACACACAGAACAACTCAGCCTCTTTCTCAGCTGAATACATTTTTTAGGCCCTTCACCCTCTGGCGACATAGGCCATCGACGATGTTAGTCTTAAACTGTTGTCATGTATTTGGTAGCAAAGGATTTGGTTTTTTTTCTTTTTACGCCGGTAACGGGAGTGTGATGCCCCACGACAACCCTCCTCCTTTTTCAGTCGTGCTTGGACCGCCAACCCTTGTATGCCGAGGGCCCAGCCCTGTAACAGATGCCACATGCAGAGAAAGAAACAGCGTGCCCGAGACGCGAGAAATGAACTCAGGACAGCCACCTTCACTGATATTTAACAGCTAACAGCTAATAGCTAACAGCTAACAGCTAACAGCGCTAACCCAAGCCTGCCGCCAGCACACAACCTACTCTCACAACCTCCTTCGCTTGTAAAAAACGAATTACTCTACAGTCGCTTGTAATAGTCAAGCGGGAACAACGCACGCAGCAGCACTCCCCTTTACTGAGTTCTTGCAACACAAGGCCCAACTCACTTCAGTAGGACGACAATCCCGAGGATGGTGTGTTAATAGGCCACTTCATCATATAAAATCCTCATAATAGACTATTACACTCTCACAGACTCGCACCTTGCCACTCACCTGAGAAATGGTTTTATAGCACACCCAGACGCAACAGGGCTCACGTGAGCACCCCCTAATCATTCAGACACACACGCACCTGGGTGACCGACACCAAACCCAACACAAACGCCAGAGCCCGCGGATTGTGATCCCACAATATTACTCTCGCAACCCAAACAAATACAGTGTAAGGAGAGACCTTATGTTTTTTAGAGTGACCACCCACAAGCACGAGCCTACTAATTATGTGTTTCTAGTACTACAGTGAGTATGGCTGGCATACAGTACCAGTCACACAGCCCACTGGTAAAGATTCAAGTATGCAACAGGTAAAGTCATAATACCATTTGTAGCAAATCCTAATGGTAAAATAGTAAATGGACTACAGCCTTGTCAGTACGGATTCAACCGTTTGAATCTTACCACTAGCCCCCTTTCTGTTTTTCGCCACACATTTATTTACTCTTGCTTAATATGATGCATTAAACAGTAGAAATAAATAATGTAGTTTTCTTGAATAAAATAAAAGGGTAAATCATGGCTCACTTAATCAACACAGCACCCGACCTTAACACCACAACGTGATGTGTGTACTCACTGATAAAGCCACATTTCTTAATGAAGTTTAAATGAGGAGTTTGTAGGCAAATGCATTAAATACAGAATGGTAGTGGTGCGCATTTATCAGGGAGAAGAGTATAATACATCGCTCTTAGCTAAGTCTATAGGAGATAAATATTTGCACCCTACTAGTCCTTTAACTTGGTGTTAAACTTTATTCTTTAATAACCGCCCACGTCGACAACGCAAGATAACTGACGCTTCGATATAATTGAGCATGTTAAAGCCAGTATTTAAACTGGAAAATTAAAGAGGATGACGAAGGATTAAAAACAGTAATTGGAAACAGAAGACATAGGGCAGACAATCTGACGAATTTCTGTAATTCCTTTTTGATTTAATATTTAAAGCACTATGGAGTGCATACCACTATCAATCAATTGTGTGCCACTGTCCCGCAGTACTTTGCACCCTAGAGCAAACACGAATTCAAGCAGCACCCATGACAAAAATGATAACAACACTGAAGTCAGGATTTACAG